>NC_086449.1:48919609-49219609 GCF_028390025.1 Pseudophryne corroboree | reverse complement strand
ATTTTGCTATGATGATAGGATTTTTACTCACGGCTTTTTCTTCGCTCCGGCGATCGTAGTGTGATTGACAGGAAATGGGTGTTACTGGGCGGAAACACGGCGTTTTATGGGCGTGTGGTTGAAAACGCTACCGTTTCCGGAAAAAACGCAGGAGTGGCCGGAGAAACGGGGGAGTGTCTGAGCGAACGCTGGGTGTGTTAGTGACGTCAAACCAGAAACGACAAGCACTGAACTGATCGCAGATGCCGAGTAAGTGTGGAGCAACTCTGAAACTGCAAAGAAGTTTGTAATCGCAATATTGCGATTACATCGTTCGCAATTTTAAGATGCTAAGATACACTCCCAGTAGGCGGCGGCTTAGCGTGTGTAACTCTGCTAAATTCGCCTTGCGACCGATCAACTCGGAATGAGGGCCATAGTCTCACGTTAAGTTACAAGTTTTCTTTCACCTTTGACATAGTGTGAAAGACATAGTGAGTGGGAAGTGTATACAGCTTTTAGGATGTCTGATTATAATAAATATATGTTCCTGTTATCAGTATCTCAGATGGAAACTGTCTAGAAAGATGTTTGGGGTATTGTGTACATAAGTAGGGGAAAGGGTACAGTTGTCTAGAATAACATATATTATGTTATCCTTAATGACTACTGCACCCAGCGTCACAAACCCTGAATGTTATATCTGGTAAGACAATGTTAGCGTATCCTTGCAGGGTTATAAAGGCTAGAGCAGGGGTGGCCAACCAGTCGGAGGCAAAGAGCCAGAAAAGATCCATAGGCAAGTGCAAGAGCCACTATCATGCAAAAATGGGGGTGTGGCCTAGTTGTCACAAAGCCACGCCCCATTTTTGTGCACACACCTTTCGGTATGATGTTTGTACGAGTGTGAGCTTGTGTCATAACCCTGTTTATTCATGTTGTACAGTGCCACATACATATAAAAATGCCAAAAAATGGATGCCACCACAGTGCTAGATAAATATAAGCCCCCAGTGCCAGATACATATACGACCCCAGTGCCAGATATGCCCCCACAGTGCCAGATATGCCCCCGATGCAGATACACATGTCCCCACAGTGCCTCCCACAGTGCCAGATATGCCCCCACAGTGCCAGATATGCCCTCACAGTGCCAGATATACCCCCGATGCAGATACACGTGTCCCTACAGTGCCAGATATGCCCTAGTGCAGATACACATGCCCATACAGTGCAAGATATTCCCCAGTGCAGATACTCATGCCCCCGCAGTGCCTCATATGCCCCCAGTGCAGATACACATGCCCATACAGTGCCAGAAATGCCCACACAGTGCCATATATGCCCCAGTGCAGGTACACATGCCCCTACAGTGCCAGATATGCCCCCAGTGCAGATACACATGCCCCCACAGTGTCTCATATGCCCCCAGTGCAGATACACATGCCCCCACAGTGCAGATACACATGCCCCCAGTGCTGTTACATATGCCGCCACAGTGCCTCACTCCCACCCCCCTCCTAAAAAAAAAAACCAAAGTGCTGCTCACCGCGCTGCTGTGAGGGGAAGGAGAGTGCAGGGCGTGCCTCTCCTACCCCTCCGTCTCCGGCGGCGCTGTGTATCTTCAATTCGGCGCTGGCCCGTGAGCCAATCAGAGCTCGCGGACCGGCAGCCAATCAGGAGCCTTAGCTGCCGGTCCGCGAGCTCTCATTGGCATCACGGGCCTCCGCAGAATTGAAGATACACCCTGCCGCTGGAGAGTCTGGTGTGTCAGGCAGCGGTGGCCGGGAGCGCATCGAGCCGCATGCGGAGGATTAAAGAGCCGCGGGTTGGCCACAGCTGGCCTAGAAACTTACGCATAGCAAGTAGTTCTGATGGAAGCTAGGTCTGGCTGCAGCGGACCTAGACTTCTACAAACCCCCTCCAGCTTTTAACTTGCGACAAAGTTATTAGGCGGGACCCTAGAGAATGACTGAACTACATTATTTAAACTACTTAATCGATGACCATCATCTGGGACAGATCTTATAACATCTGGGATAAGAGCTGAGTGTTCTAACTTGTTCTTGTTATTATTATAACTGACTATAACTTGTTAATTGCATGTTTTCATTATTGTAACTTTGATAAATGATTATCCTTTTTAATATGTCCTGTGTGAGTCTCCATATTTAACACATTGTATTCCAGAACTTGGTCGCTTGAGATTTTCAACCGACAACCGTTATATTTACTAAATATCAGTTTTTCAAAGCCACTGATTCTTACTGTCTATGATCGCTGGATGATAAAGGGCAGTAATAATACATGTAAATTCAGGCTTGTTTTGCTTGTATTTCTATTGCCTTTTATATCCAGCACACAAATGGAGTGACAATCTGTGGCTTTCAAAATAACTGTTTAGTAACTACAGTATACCCGCTACAGGTCTTTCCTCTGGTCTTATACCTCCGTGTTCTTTCTCTAATACCTTTTATTTCCCTTACGTCCTAGAGAATGCTGGGGACTCCGTAAGGACCATGGGGTATAGACGGGCTCCGCAGGAGACATGGGCACTACAAAGAACTTTTAGTATGGGTGTGCACTGGCTCCTCCCTCTATGCCCCTTCTCCAGACCTCAGTTAGAGCTTGTGCCCAGAGGAGATAGGGTGCATTACAGAGGAGCTCTCCAGAGTTTGTCTGAAAAAGAATTTTGTTGGGTTTTTTATTTTCAGGGAGCACTGCTGGCAACAGGCTCCCTGCATCGTGGGACTGAGGAGAGAGAAGCAGACCTACTT
Organism: Pseudophryne corroboree; assembly: GCF_028390025.1. Taxonomy (NCBI): domain Eukaryota; kingdom Metazoa; phylum Chordata; class Amphibia; order Anura; family Myobatrachidae; genus Pseudophryne; species Pseudophryne corroboree. The sequence goes on along the minus strand of NC_086449.1, from coordinate 49,216,853 downwards.
AAATGATAGGCTCTGCTTCTTAGGCTACTGGACACCATTAGCTCCAGAGGGAGTCGGAACGCAGGTCTCACCCTGACATTCGTCCCGGACCCGCGCCGCCGTCCTCCTCGCAGAGCCGGAAGATAGAAGCCGGGTGAGTATAAGAAGAAAAGAAGACTTCAAGGCGGCAGAAGACTTCAGATCTTCACTGAGGTAAGCGTGCAGCAGTAACGCTGCGCGCTATTGCTCCCACACACTACACACACAGAACGCCATGGGCAGCAATAAACCTCTGTCTGGCAATAAAAAGGGTACATTAGGCTGCAGAGGCAGTAAATTAATAGATCCCCACCATTTTTTGTATATTTAAGCGGGACCGTAGCCCGCCGCTTGAAGGGGCGGAGCTTGATCCCTCAGAACTAACCAGCACCATTTTCTCCACAGAAAGCTGCAGAGAAGCTGGCTCTCCGGACTCTCCCCTGCTGAACTCGGTGACAGAGGGCTGAACAGAGGGGGGGAGGGCATGGTTAAGGCGCAGTGAGTGTATAACATTGAGTATATATAAAAAGCACTATCTGGGTTGTTCCGGTGTAAGTTTGGTGCTGGGTGTGTGCTGGCATACTCTCTCTCTCTGTCTTCCCAAAGGATCTTGGTAGGGAATTATCCTGTGTATGTGGGGTTGTCGGTACATGCGTGTCGACATGTCTGAAGCGGAAGGCTTGTCTGAGGAAGAGGTGGAGCAGATGTGTGATGTGTTTCCGTCGGCAACGCCAACTCAGGATTGGATGGCATATGTTAAATGCGAGTGTGGCCTCATTACATAGAAGACTGGACAAAGCAGAGTCCAGGGAGAAAACAGGGAGTCAATCCACGGATTGGACTGGGTCACAGGGCCCTACTGGGTCTCAAAAACATCCCCTATCCCAAATAGTGGACACTGGTACCGACATGGATTCTGACTCCAGTGTCGACTACGATGATGCAAAATTACACATAAGGGTGGCAAAAAGTATTCACTGTATGATTATTGCAATAAAATATGTTTTGCATATCACTGATGACCCCTCTGTCCCTGATACGAAGGTGCGCATGTATAAGGAAAAGAAACCTGAGGTAACCTTTTCCCCATCTCATGAGCTTAACAAGTTTTCTCTGACGTCCTAGTGGATGCTGGGGACTCCGTCAGGACCATGGGGAATAGCGGCTCCGCAGGAGACAGGGCACAAAAAAGTAAGCATTTAGGATCACATGGTGTGTACTGGCTCCTCCCCCTATGACCCTCCTCCAAGCCTCAGTTAGGTTTTTGTGCCCGTCCGAGCAGGGTGCAATCTAGGTGGCTCTCCTAAAGAGCTGCTTAGAAAAAGTTTTTAGGTTTTTTATTTTCAGTGAGTCCTGCTGGCAACAGGCTCACTGCATCGAGGGACTTAGGGGAGAGAATTTCAACTCACCTGCGTGCAGGATGGATTGGAGTCTTAGGCTACTGGACACATAGCTCCAGAGGGAGTCGGAACACAGGTCTCACCCTGGGGTTCGTCCCGGACCCCCCCGCCGACCCCCCTTACAGATGCTGAAGATTGACGGTCCGGAATCAGGCGGCAGAAGGCTCTTCAGTCTTCATGAAGGTAGCGCACAGCACTGCAGCTGTGCGCCATTGTTGTCACACACTTCACACCAGACGGTCACGGAGGGTGCAGGGCGCTGCTGGGGGCGCCCTGGGCAGCAATATTTAATACCTTTAGGGCAAAAGAATACATCACATATAGCCATTGAGGCTATATGTATGTATTTAACCCATGCCATATAGCTAAAACTCCGGGAGAAAAGCCCGCCGAAAAGGGGGCGGGGCTTATTCTCCTCAGCACACTGCGCCATTTTCCTGCTCAGCTCCGCTGTGAGGAAGGCTCCCAGGACTCTCCCCTGCACTGCACTACAGAAACAGGGTAAAACAGAGAGGGGGGGGCACTTTTTGGCGATATTTTGATATATTTAAGCTGCTATAAGGAACAACACTTATATAAGGTTGTTACCATATATATTATAGCGCTTGGGTGTGTGCTGGCAAACTCTCCCTCTGTCTCCCCAAAGGGCTAGTGGGGTCCTGTCTTCGATAAGAGCATTCCCTGTGTGTCTGCTGTGTGTCGGTACGTGTGTGTCGACATGTATGAGGACGATGTTGGTGTGGAGGCGGAGCAATTGCCGGTAATGGTGATGTCACCCCCTAGGGAGTCGACACCGGAATGGATGGCTTTAATTATGGAATTACGTGATAATGTTAGCACGCTGCAAAAGTCAGTTGACGACATGAGACGGCCGGAAAACCAGTTAGTACCTGCCCAGGCGTCTCAGGCACCGTCAGGGCCTGTAAAACGTCCCTTACCTCAGTCAGTCGACACAGGTACCGACGCAGATGAATCTAGTGTCGACGGTGAAGAAACAAACGTATTTTCCAATAGGGCCACACGTTATATGATCACGGCAATGAAAGAGGCTTTGCATATCTCTGATACTGCAGGTACCTCAAAAAGGGGTATTATGTGGGGTGTGAAAAAACTACCTGTAGTATTTCCAGAATCAGAGGAATTGAATGACGTGTGTGATGAAGCGTGGGTTAACCCAGATAGAAAACTGCTAATTTCTAAGAAGTTATTGGCACTATACCCCTTCCCACCAGAGGTTAGGGCGCGCTGGGAAACACCCCCTAGGGTGGATAAGGCGCTCACACGTTTATCAAAACAAGTGGCGTTGCCGTCTCCTGATACGGCCGCCCTCAAGGATCCAGCAGATAGGAGGCTGGAAACTACCCTGAAGAGTATATACACACATACTGGTGTTATACTGCGACCAGCAATAGCCTCAGCCTGGATGTGCAGTGCTGGGGTGGTGTGGTCGGATTCCCTGACTGAAAATATTGATACCCTGGATAGGGACAGTATTTTATTGACTTTAGAGCAATTAAAGGATGATTTTCTTTATATGCGAGATGCTCAGAGGAATATTTGCACTCTGGCATCGAGAGTAAGTGCGATGTCCATATCTGCCAGAAGAAGTTTATGGACGCGACAGTGGTCAGGTGATGCGGATTCCAAACGGCATATGGAAGTATTGCCGTATAAAGGGGAGGAATTGTTTGGCGTCGGTCTATCAGATCTGGTGGCCACGGCAACTGCCGGGAAATCCATCTTTTTACCTCAGGCCCCCTCCCAACAGAAAAAGACACCGTCTTTTCAGCCGCAGTCCTTTCGGTCCTATAAGAACAAGCGGGCAAAAGGACAGTCATATCTGCCCCGAGGCAGAGGAAAGGGTAAGAGAGGGCAGCAAGCAGCTCCTTCCCAGGAACAGAAGCCCTCCCCGGTTTCTGCAAAGCCCTCAGCATGACGCTGGAGCTGTACAAGCGGACTCAGGGGCGGTGGGGGGTCGACTAAAGACTTTCAGCACACAGTGGGCTCGCTCACATGTGGACCCTTGGATCCTGCAAGTAGTATCTCAGGGTTACAAGTTGGAATTCGAAAAGTCTCCCCCTCGCCGGTTCCTAAAGTCTGCTTTACCAACGTCTCCCTCAGAAAGGGCGACGGTATTGGAAGCCATTCACAAGCTGTATTCTCAGCAGGTGATAGTCAAGGTACCCCTCCTACAACAGGGAGAGGGGTATTATTCCACACTATTTGTGGTACCGAAGCCGGACGGTTCGGTAAGACCTATTCTAAATCTGAAATCCTTGAACCTGTACATACAGAAATTCAAGTTCAAGATGGAGTCACTGAGAGCAGTGATAGCGAATCTGGAAGAAGGGGACTTCATGGTGTCCCTGGACATAAAAGATGCTTATCTGCATGTCCCAATTTACCCTTCACACCAAGGGTATCTCAGGTTCGTGATACAAAACTGTCATTATCAGTTTCAAACGCTGCCGTTTGGTTTGTCCACGGCACCTCGGGTCTTTACCAAGGTAATGGCCGAAATGATGGTTCTTCTACGAAGAAAAGGCGTATTAATTATCCCTTACTTGGACGATCTCCTGATAAGGGCACGGTCCAGAGAACAGCTGGAAGTCGGAGTAGCACTAACCCAAGTAGTGCTTCAACAACACGGGTGGATTCTGAATCTTCCAAAATCTCAATTGACCCCGACGACACGTCTGCTGTTCCTGGGAATGATTCTGGACACTGTTCAGAAAAAGGTGTTTCTCCCGGAGGAGAAAGCAAGGGAGTTATCCGAACTTGTCAGGAACCTCCTAAAACCAGGAAATGTGTCAGTACATCAATGCACAAGAGTCCTGGGAAAGATGGTGGCTTCTTACGAAGCAATTCCATTCGGCAGATTCCACGCACGAATATTTCAGTGGGATCTACTGGACAAATGGTTCGGATCGCATCTGCACATGCATCAGCGGATAACACTGTCACCAAGAACAAGGGTGTCTCTTCTGTGGTGGTTGCAGAGTGCCCATCTGTTAGAGGGCCGCAGATTCGGCATACAGGACTGGGTCCTGGTGACTACGGATGCCAGCCTACGAGGCTGGGGAGCAGTCACACAGGGAAGAAACTTCCAGGGCGTGTGGTCAAACCTGGAGACGTCTCTTCACATAAATATACTGGAGCTAAGAGCGATCTACAATGCTCTAAGCCTGGCAAAACCGCTGCTTCAGGGTCAGCCGGTGTTGATCCAGTCGGACAACATCACGGCAGTCGCCCACGTAAACAGACAAGGCGGCACGAGAAGCAGAAGAGCAATGACAGAAGCTGCAAGGATTCTTCGCTGGGCGGAAAATCATGTCATAGCACTGTCAGCAGTGTTCATTCCGGGAGTGGACAACTGGGAAGCAGACTTCCTCAGCAGACACGATCTTCACCCGGGAGAGTGGGGACTTCATCCAGAAGTCTTCCACATGATTGTGAACCGTTGGGAAAAACCAAAGGTGGACATGATGGCATCTCGCCTCAACAAGAAACTGGACAGATATTGCGCCAGGTCAAGAGACCCTCAGGCAATAGCTGTGGACGCTCTGGTAACACCGTGGGTGTACCAGTCCGTGTATGTGTTTCCTCCTCTGCCGCTCATACCAAAGGTACTGAGAATTATACGGCTACGGGGAGTAAGAACAATACTCGTGGCTCCGGATTGGCCAAGGAGGACTTGGTACCCGGAACTTCAAGAGAGGCTCACGGAAGAGCCGTGACCTCTACCTTTAAGAAGGGATCTGCTTCAGCAGGGACCTTGTATGTTCCAAGACTTACCGCGACTGCGTTTGACGGCATGGCGGTTGAACGCCGGATTCTAAAAGAAAAGGGCATTCCAGAGGAAGTTATTCCTACCTTGATTAAAGCCAGGAAGGAAGTGACCGCACAACATTATCACCGCATTTGGAGAAAATATGTTGCGTGGTGTGAGGCCAAGAAGGCCCCAACGGAAGAATTTCAATTGGGTCGATTCCTACATCTCCTGCAGGCAGGATTGTCTATGGGCCTCAAATTGGGGTTTATTAAGGTTCAAATTTCGGCCTTATCGATTTTCTTCCAGAAAGAATTGGCTTCAGTGCCTGAAGTTCAGACTTTTATAAAAGGTGTACTACATATACAGCCCCCGATTGTGCCTCCAGTGGCACCGTGGGATCTAAACGTAGTTTTGGATTTTCTCAAATCCCATTGGTTTGAGCCTCTCAAATCGGTAGATTTGAAGTATCTTACATGGAAAGTAACCATGCTACTGGCCCTGGCTTCAGCCAGGAGAGTATCAGAATTGGCGGCTTTATCTTACAAAAGCCCATATCTGATTTTCCATTCGGACAGGGCAGAACTGCGGACACGTCCTCATTTTCTCCCTAAGGTGGTTTCGGCTTTTCTCTTGAACCAACCTATTGTGGTGCCTGCGGCTACTAGCGACTTGGAGGATTCCCCAAGTTGCTGGATGTTGTCAGGGCCCTGAAAATATATGTTTCCAGGACGGCTGGAGTCAGAAAATCTGACTCGTTGTTTATCCTGTATGCACCCAATAAGATAGGTGCTCCTGCGTCTAAGCAGACGATTGCTCGTTGGATCTGTAGCACAATCCAACTTGCACATTCTGTGGCAGGCCTGCCACAGCCTAAATCTGTAAATGCCCATTCCACAAGGAAGGTGGGCTCATCTTGGGCGGCTGCCCGAGGGGTCTCGGCATTACAACTTTGCCGAGCAGCTACGTGGTCAGGGGAGAACACGTTTGTAAAATTTTACAAATTTGATACTCTGGCTAAAGAGGACCTGGAGTTCTCTCATTCGGTGCTGCAGAGTCATCCGCACTCTCCCGCCCGTTTGGGAGCTTTGGTATAATCCCCATGGTCCTGACGGAGTCCCCAGCATCCACTAGGACGTCAGAGAAAATAAGATTTTACTTACCGATAAATCTATTTCTCGTAGTCCGTAGTGGATGCTGGGCGCCCATCCTAAGTGCGGATTGTCTGCAATACTTGTACATAGTTATTGTTACAAAAAAAATCGGGTTGTTATTGTTGTGAGCCATCTTTTTAGAGGCTACTTCGTTGTTATCATACTGTTAACTGGGTTCAAATCACAAGTTGTACGGTGTGATTGGTGTGGCTGGTATGAGTCTTACCCGGGATTCAAGATCCTTCCTTATTATGTACGCTCGTCCGGGCACAGTACCTAACTGAGGCTTGGAGGAGGGTCATAGGGGGAGGAGCCAGTACACACCATGTGATCCTAAAAGCTTACTTTTTTGTGCCCTGTCTCCTGCGGAGCCGCTATTCCCCATGGTCCTGACGGAGTCCCCAGCATCCACTACGGACTACGAGAAATAGATTTATCGGTAAGTAAAATCTTATTATTTGAAAAAGCTTGGGAAATTCCAGATAAAAATCTGCAGATTCCCAAAAGGATTCTTATGGCGTATCCTTTCCCTGCACAGGACAGGGTACGTTGGGAATCCTCTCCCAGGGTGGACAGGGCTTTAACACGCCTGTCCAAGAATGTGGCACTGCCATCTCCGGACACGGCAGCCCTCAAGGATCCTGCTGATCGCAGACAGGAGACTACTTTAAAGTCTATTTATGCGCATATGGGTGCTTTGCTCAGACCGTAAATAGCATCGGCGTGGGTGTGCAGTGCAGTTGCAGCATTGTGACAGATACCTTGTCAATTGACCTTGACAACCTAGACAGGGATACCATTTTATTATCCTTAGCCCACATTAAAGACGCAGTCTTATATATGAGGGACGCACAAAGGGAAGTTGGGCTGCTGGGTTCCAGAGCCAATGCCATGGCTATTTCTGCGAGACGAGCTCTATGGACCCGCCAATGGACGGGTGATGCAGACTCGAAGAAGCATATGGAGGTTTTACCTTACAAGGGTGAAGTGTTGTTTGGAGAGGGGCTCGCGGACCTGGTTTCAACAGCTACAGCGGGTAAATCTACCTTTTTACCTTTTGTTCCCCCACAGCAAAAGAAAACTCCACAGTATCAGATGCAGTCCTTTCAGTCGCATAAGTCCAGAAGAGGTCGGGGTTCTTCCTTCCTTGTCAGAGGTAAGGGTAGAGGGAAAAGAACACCAGCTTCGGCTAGTTCCCAGGAGCAGAAGTCCTCCCCGGCTTCTACAAAATCTACCGCATGATGCTGGGGCTCCCCTAAGGAAGTCCGCACCTGTGGGGGCACGCCTTCGACTCTTCAGCCAAATCTGGGGTCTTTCAGAAGTGGATCCTTGGGCGATGGAAATTGTTTCCCAAGGCTACAAGCTGGAATTCGAAGAAGTGCCCCCTCGCCGATTTTTGAAGTCGGCCTTACCAGCTTCACCCCCAGAGAGAGAAGTAATGTTAGCTGCAATTCAAAAGCGGTGTCAACAGCAAGTGATTGTCAAGGTTCCCCTGATACAACAGGGAAAAGGGTATTATTCAACCCTGTTTGTGGTCCGGATCCGGGTGGTTTGGGCAGATCCATTTTAAATCTAAAATCCCTAAACCTGTACTTGAAAAAGTTCATATTCAAGATGGAATCGCTCCGAGCTGTAATATCCATCCTGGAAGGGGGGCATTTTATGGTGTCACTAGACATAAAGAATGCTTACCTTCATGTCCCCATATATCCCTCTCATCAGGAGTACGTGAGATTCGCTGTACAGGACTGTCATTACCAATTTCAGACGTTGCCGTTTGGGCTTTCCACGGCCCTGAGGATTTTCACCAAGGTGATGGCGGAAATGATGGTTCTCCTGCGCAAACAAGGAGTCACAATTATCCCATACTTGGACGATCTCCTGATAAAAGCGAGATCGAGAGAGCAATTGCAGAAGAGCGTGTCGCTCTCCCTGAGGGTGCTCCAACAGCATGGTTGGATTCTCAATCTGCCAAAGTCACAATTGGTTCCAACGACACGGCTATCATTCCTAGGCATGATTCTGAACATGGAACAAAAGAAGGTTTATCTCCCATCGGAAAAAGCCCAGGACCTCCAGAACATGGTCAAAGACCTGCTAAAACCAAAAAGAGTGTCCGTTCATCAAAGCACTCGAGTTCTGGGAAAAATGGTGGCAGCCTACGAGGCCATCCCCTTCGGCAGGTTTCATGTGAGGACTTTTCAGTGGGACCTTCTGGACAAGTGGTCCGGGTCCCATCTACAAATACATCAGAAAATAACGCTGTCCCCCAGGGCCAGGGTGTGTCTCTTATGGTGGCTGCAGAGTGCTCACCTTCTAGAGGGTCACAGGTTCGGCATTCAGGACTGGGTTCTCGTGACCATGGACGCGAGCCTCCGAGGATGGGCAGCAGTCGCACAAGGAAGACATTTTCAGGGACTATGGTCAAGCCAGGAGGCTTATCTACACATCAACATACTGGAATTTGGTAGAGAAAGGGTAGAGAAGGAGAGTGGTCCAATGTAGGGTTTAAAACAGAGTTAAAATCCCCTGCGAGTATGAGCAGTGCCGAAACTAGGGAGGGGCTAGGGGGGCATGTGACCCGGGCGCGGGATTGGGTAGGGCGCTGGGATCAGCTGCGTCTGACACAGCAGAGAATTTAGTGAAGAAAAATGGAATTTGTAGTCATGTGTGCTACTGCTTACACTTTATGCAGTAGCATAGAGACTACAAATCCCATGAGGCATTGCACCCTGCAGAAAGATGGCCACCACTGCTGGAGCTAGGGAGTCAGGGTAACGTCTAGTTTCCCTTCCTCAGCGGCAAGCCGAAAAAGTATACCAGCCGCCCGCCCGCCCTAGCTATGAATGTGCTCATGCTGCTGACCTTTCTCTGGCCCCACACAGCATTGCATTTAGCGTTTCAGCCCGCTGATAGCACAGTGATGGATGGAAGCAGGACGGTGAGAGGTGAGAGGATCGGAGGTAAAACACACACACACATACTCACTGTGACTGGTGTTAAGCCCTGCAGCTCATTTAAACTAGTTTACTTAAGCTTATATACAGTATATTGCCCTAATCTATAATGCTGAGACTGCTCATCTTCACCACTGTGACAGCTACAAATTTTATATTATATATATAAAATAACAAACACAAGGAACCACTGCACTCGCCATTCCCAGGGGTTGGGGTGCGGTGGGCTGTGACCACCAAACTCAAATATACCAAACAGAAAACCCAGCACTCTCCTAAGCAGCTTCATTCACCTTAATGCTTTAATATACATCTAAATAAACAATGGGGTTTTGGTTTATGAATTGTACAATGCATGTAAGCTTGCGGCCCACTCCACAGGACCCCATTTCACCGCAAGTCCTACTCTATCACAAACTTTCACATAGATTTTATAGAAACCTGGCTACTGCTGTGTCATAGAGGAAAATGTGCTTATCTGATTTAAAGCTTACCTGCCACTCTTATGGCTTTTAAAAGGTAAGACAGTCACCAACGCAAATAACACAACTACACAAGTGTGCTTACCTGGTTTACAGCTCACCTGCCAACAGACTACTGGCTTTCAAAGTGAGACAGTCACCAACACACCTAAATAGCAGCTGATCCAGATTAAAGGTAAATGAGCTTAGGGGTGCATGAGAGAGAGATATGGTCACAAATGGGCCAATTAAAAATTAACCCTGTTATACAAACAAACACGAGGAACCACTGCACTCGCCATTCCCAGGGGTTGGGGTGCGGTGGGCTGTGACCACCAAACTCAAATATACCAAACAGCACTCTCCTAAGCAGCTTCATTCACCTTAATGCTTTAATATACATCTAAATAAACAATGGGGTTTTGGTTTATGAATTGTACAAATCATGTAAGCTTGCGGCCCACTCCACGGGACCCCATTTCACCGCAAGTCCTACTCTATCACAAACTTTCACATAGATTTTATAGAAACCTGGCTACTGCTGTGTCATAGAGGAAAATGTGCTTATCTGAGTTAAAGCTTACCTGCCACACTTCTGGCTTTTAAAAGGTAAGACAGTCACCAACGCAAATAACACAACTACACAAGTGTGCTCACTCCTAAGCTCATTTACCTTTAACCTGGATCAGCTGCTATTTAGGTGTGTTGGTGACTGTCTCACTTTGAAAGCCAGTAGTCTGTTGGCAGGTGAGCTGTAAACCAGGTGGGCCGCAAGCTTACATAAACCAAAACCCCATTGTTTATTTAGATGTATATTAAAGCATTAAGGTGAATGAAGCTGCTTAGGAGAGTGCTGGGTTTTCTGTTTGGTGTGTGTGTGTATATATATATATATATATATATATATATATATATATATATATATAAGGGATATGAGTTGCGAGGTGGGTTCTCAGTAAAAGATGAAATAATAAAATTGCTATAAAACACACACAACCTTGTTAGAAGGTGTCCGCCAACCCTTAAGAGCGCAATGCTGGTACAGTACTGCTGGGAAAATTTAAAAGTGGGGGAATAAGGGTACCGGCGACTGGAGTTGTTTAAAAGGCAATAGGTAAAAAGATAGATTTAAAAGCCAAAAACGATATAATAATACAAACAAGCTTTAATATCACATAAAAGCGAATCAAAACATGAAAATACTGATAAAATCTTGAGCATAAAAGGTCTTAGTAAAAAGTAAGGACTTCTAACTTAGCTTTTAAAATAGGCAAGGGAGTCACCACAGGGAGTCCAACGCGTTTCGTCACAGCTGACTTCTTCAAAGGGACCATGGTCACAGGCCTTTTCATGCACCCCTGTGTAATCCCAATTGTTCTAAACCTGTGTCAGCTGCTCCTTAGTAATTTATCGGCTGTGTCAGGTGACTAATATGCCTTTAAAAGCCACTAGATATGTGGCAGGCATACATTAAACTTAGTGGACATATTTGCAGTTATATGTGATACAGTTGCCAGGTTTTAATTCTTAAGGCTTTGTGGTAGTGTAGGACCTGCATGAAGGTGGGGTACCGTGGAGCGGTATGCAGGCTTCCGTGCATTGGCCAATTTACTAACTAAACCCCCATCATTTATTTATTTATTGATGTTGTGCGGACAAGTGAGCTTGCTATGGTGAGTGCTGAATTCTCTATTTGTGTGTGTGTGTGTGTATGTATGTGTATATATATATATATATATATGTGTGTGTATGTGGCTGTGTACATATATACACGTATGTGTGTGTATATATGTATATATATATATATATATATATACATACATATATACACCATGTGTGTATTACGGGGGTCTGCTGGTCTGAGGGATATCTGTTTTGTGTTTAGTTGTTTGTTTCTTACTTTATTTATTTATTTTTTATTCTATTTTATTGTATTTTATATATATATATATATATATATATATATATAGAAGCAATGTACGGCGGCACTCAGAAGAATAGACAGGTAAAGCAGAGTAGTTTACAACGTTTCGGAGCTTTAATATCCCTCTGTCATCAGGTATAACAAATAATACAAACATTTACCTTAAATAGACTCCCCACCACGTGTGTCACCCGGCGTGCAGTCCCAGGATACGGGCGCCCACTAGTGACGTCCGCTCCCTTTCCTTACATCACCATAGTAACGCTATAAACAAAACCAATAAAACCGATGTGAAACATTGCAATCAGCATAACCTCCCACTGCTCATCACAATCACATTGCTACCTACATCATATACAATATACAGCAATTAGTAATCAATGCAGATGAATACAGTACTAAGCAATGAATTATTTGATGCAAAACATGATTAAATCACAAATATCTGTAAGAGACTCAACACTAGACAAGACCGGCATTTACATATCATAGAAAACAATGTAATCCCAGTGTTTCGTTAAGTCCCCTAGGGGCCAGTGTCCCAAGTTCATGGATCCACCTGGATTCTCTTTGCAGCAATCGTAATGATCTATCTCTACCCCGTAATTTAGCTGGCTCATGATCTATAATGATGTATCTTAGTGATGCTAGACTATGGCCGGCGTTTAAAAAATGCCGTGCCAGCGGTTGATCACTATTCCCAGTAGATAATGCATTTCTTATTGCCATTTTGTGATTTGCCATCCGTTCTCTCAAGGTTCGATCTGTTTTTCCTATATAATTTTTGCCACAAGGGCAAATAATCATATAAATGATGTATTTAGTGGTACATGTAACCCTATGTTTAATTTCATATCTTTTACCACTAGAGGGATGGAAAAAATACTTGCCGACAATTAGAGATCTACAGGTAACACAATTGAGACATTTAAAACATCCCTTCTTTAAAGATAAAAATCTGTTCTGTTCACTCTGTAGTGACTGCATCCCCGTAATGTCAGTCTTCATCACCCAATCTTTAATATTACGTCCACGAGTGTAACATGGCATAATGGACGTCTCAGTGAGATTAAGGTCACTATCTGTGGACAAAATCGGCCATAAATTTTTAGCTACACCAGCAATATCGCCACTAGCAGTGTTATGATGGTTGACCCAGGGCATACGATTATCCTTAGTTTTCTTATTTTTAGGTTTAAGTAACTGTTCGCGGCTTGCTTTTAGAGCTCTTTCCTTAGCTTTCAATAACAGCTCCAGATCATACCCTCTCTCATTAAATTTCTATACCATACTATCAATATGCCGTTTAGCATCATCTACATTGCTACAGATTCTAATAGCACGTAAAAATTGTGAGTAGGGTAAACCAAATTTAAGGGATCTTGGGTGAAAGCTCTGTGCATGGAGTATAGTGTTTCTGTCAGTCGGTTTATAGAAGATTTCAGTACTGATAGTTCCTTGATTAACCGATACCTTCACATCCAGATAATTAACAGTTTCAGTACTGGCATTATATGTAAATTTAACCGGATGGCATTGGCTATTATGTTCTTCAATAAATCCAGAAAATGACTCATAATTACTGGACCAGACCAAAAACACATCATCTATGTACCTCACATAAAATGAGGTACACGTTTTGAATAAGTCATTATTGAAGAATATGTCATCCTCAACCATATACATATAAGCATTAGCATACGATGAGGCCACTGAGGACCCCATCGCACACCCTGATGTCTGGAGATAAAACTTTCCATCAAAAAGGAAATAGTTGCAGTGTCAAAACCATTTCCAAAAGATCAATAAATAATGACACATCTGGTCCCTTGTATAAATCATTGTTAGTAATAAGTTTCCTGACCGCATATAAACCATGGTCATTAGGAATTATCGTGTAAAGGCTAGTAATATCGATACTGCAAAGTAAACTTCCCGTGTTGATGGTGCCTAAAGCCTTTAATTTATTAAGGAACATTGTGGTGTCAAGCAGATGTCTATGGTGGTTAACAATACAAGGTTGTAACATGGCATCCAAATAAACTGCCAGTCTTTGAAATAATCCACCACGGGCCAAAATTATCGGCCGTCCAGGGGGATTAACTAGACTTTTGTGAATCTTTGGCAGTGAATACAGGACTGGTACTGTAGGATTATCCATAATCAATGCCTGCATAAGTTCACTGGAAATCTCTCCTGCATCCACTGCCAATTGAAGTCTGTGTTTAAATTGTTTACTAAACACCAGAGTCGGGTCACTTTTGAGTAATTTCTAAACCTTAACATCACTTAATTGCCTCTGTAGTTCGCCTTTGTATTCCTCCATATCCTGAATCACGAAAGCCCCGCCCTTGTCAGCGGGGCGTATCGTGATATCAGTATACGTGGAGAGATCCTTAAGAGCATTATACTCTTCCTTACTTAAGTTGTTAACAGGAGATTTATTTTTATACTGATAATTAATCTCTGGAATTACAGAATTAGCAACAGTATCATTCAACATACGGTTGAAAGTCTTAATAGACATATTATTAGACATGGGATCGAATCGTGAGCGTTTTTGAATTTTGCTCAATTGGGGTGGCAATTCATTTTGTTGCTGAGTTCCCATATTTGCCTTTGAACCCCGAAAGTGTTCATGAAGCTTCAATTTTCGATTCAGACTGTATTTCTCAACTTCCCATCTCATAGAGTCAAAACGTACAGTGGGCACAAAAGAAAGTCCCTTAGATAATACCCTCATTTCGACATCCGTCAGAGGGTGTGATGAAAGGTTGAAAACTATCTCCTCCCTTGTAGTGGCGGACGTCCGCGTCTGCCTCGTCCTCGTTCTTTGATTTTGGCCGCCTCTCCTGGTCCATCTCCTCTGCCGCGTCCGCGGCGGGTGCGTGCCCCTAAAGGGGCAATTGGATCTCGTGAGCGTCCATCCACCACCGCATCCGTGTCACTATTAGATGTTCTCTCCTGTGAAGAGTCAGTCTGCCACAATTGTCTATAATTGCGCTGTTTGTACGTGCGCATGCGATCATTACGTGTGCTACTGACCCATTGGTAGACTCGGTTCATTTCATAGTCAGCATTGACTTTTAATAATTTTTGTTTTTTAAATTGAATCAAGTCACGTTTATAGTTCACAAGTTGATGCTGTAGTTTGTCAAACCAATCGGTGTCAGTATCAGCTGACATTGTTGCTCTGTGCTGTGTCTCAAAAGAAGTAATTTTCTCACGTGCAATATTAAGCTCCCTTGATGATTCCTCGATCACGAGGAGTAATAAATCAAAGCTGCACTTATTCAGTACAGCTATCCATTTTTTACAAAATGCAGTATTATGTCTGCCGATTGTAGGTGAATTTCTGATTCTGAATCCACGAGGAATTTTTTTATCCTTATAATAATCGCTTAACGTGATCCCATGATATAGATAATCAATTTCTTTCTGTTTCAATCTCAATAGTTCTCTGTATAGATATTCAATCGGCTGTGCATCAATATCATCATCTAAACGCTGTTTGACCAAAATAGATTCTGCTTCTGTATCAGTAAGAGTCAATGTGGTTCCCTGTGTTAGCAGAGACCGATTCACAGTTGCAATGTCCACATCATCCACCACCGTGTTAGGCTCAGCCATAATAAAACAACTAGTGTTCTGATACGTGGTAGGAAATATATAATTCACTAAGCTTAGGTGCTAAAGCCCAGAGCTCCCACTCTCTGCAAGGGGGTAACTCACAATATGTAGACGTCGTTCGGACAGCACTCCCAATAAACAGTCATATTGTGAGTTACCCCCCTGCAGAGAGTGGGAGCTCTGGGCTTTAGCACCCAAGCTTAGTGAATTATATATTTCCTACCACGTATCAGAACACTAGTTGTTTTATTATGGCTGAGCCTAACACGGTGGTGGATGATGTGGACATTGCAACTGTGAATCTGTCTCTGCTAACACAGGGAACCACATTGACTCTTACTGATACAGAAGCAGAATCTATTTTGGTCAAACAGCGTTTAGATGATGATATTGATGCACAGCCGATTGAATATCTATATAGAGAACTATTGAGATTGAAACAGAAAGAAATTGATTATCTATATCATGGGATCACGTTAAGTGATTATTATAAGGATAAAAAAATTCCCCGTGGATTCAGAATCAGAAATTCACCTACAATCGGCAGACATAATACTGCATTTTGTAAAAAATGGATAGCTGTACTGAATAAGTTCAGCTTTGATTTATTACTCCTCGTGATCGAGGAATCATCAAGGGAGCTTAATATTGCACGTGAGAAAATTACTTCTTTTGAGACACAGCACAGAGCAACAATGTCAGCTGATACTGACACCGATTGGTTTGACAAACTACAGCATCAACTTGTGAACTATAAACGTGACTTGATTCAATTTAAAAAACAAAAATTATTAAAAGTCAATGCTGACTATGAAATGAACCGAGTCTACCAATGGGTCAGTAGCACACGTAATGATCGCATGCGCACGTACAAACAGCGCAATTATAGACAATTGTGGCAGACTGACTCTTCACAGGAGAGAACATCTAATAGCGACACGGATGCGGTGGTGGATGGACGCTCACGAGATCCAATTGCCCCTTTAGGGGCACGCACCCGCTGCGGACGCGGCAGAGGAGATGGACCAGGAGAGGCGGCCAAAATCAAAGAACGAGGACGAGGCAGGCGCGGACGTCCGCCACTACAAGGGAGGAGATAGTTTTCAACCTTTCATCACACCCTCTGACGGATGTCGAAATGAGGGTATTATCTAAGGGACTTTCTTTTGTGCCCACTGTACGTTTTGACTCTATGAGATGGGAAGTTGAGAAATACAGTCTGAATCGAAAATTGAAGCTTCATGAACACTTTCGGGGTTCAAAGGCAAATATGGGAACTCAGCAACAAAATGAATTGCCACCCCAATTGAGCAAAATTCAAAAACGCTCACGATTCGATCCCATGTCTAATAATATGTCTATTAAGACTTTCAACCGTATGTTGAATGATACTGTTGCTAATTCTGTAATTCCAGAGATTAATTATCAGTATAAAAATAAATCTCCTGTTAACAACTTAAGTAAGGAAGAGTATAATGCTCTTAAGGATCTCTCCACGTATACTGATATCACGATACGCCCCGCTGACAAGGGCGGGGCTTTCGTGATTCAGGATATGGAGGAATACAAAGGCGAACTACAGAGGCAATTAAGTGATGTTAAGGTTTATAAATTACTCAAAAGTGACCCGACTCTGGTGTTTAGTAAACAACTTAAACACAGACTTCAATTGGCAGTGGATGCAGGAGAGATTTCCAGTGAACTTATGCAGGCATTGATCATGGATAATCCCACAGTACCAGTCCTGTATTCACTGCCAAAGATTCACAAAAGTCTAGTTAATCCCCCTGGACGGCCGATAATTTCGGCCCGTGGTGGCTTATTTCAAAGACTGGCAGTTTATTTGGATGCCATGTTACAACCTTGTATTGTTAACCACCATAGACATCTGCTTGACACCACAATGTTCCTTAATAAATTAAAGGCTTTAGGCACCATCAACACGGGAAGTTTACTTTGCAGTATCGATATTACTAGCCTTTACACGATAATTCCTAATGACCATGGTTTATGTGCGGTCAGGAAACTTATTACTAACAATGATTTATACAAGGGACCAGATGTGTCATTATTTATTGAGCTTTTGGAAATAGTTTTGACATGCAACTATTTCCTTTTTGATGGAAAGTTTTATCTCCAGACATCAGGGTGTGCGATGGGGTCCTCAGTGGCCCCATCGTATGCTAATGCTTATATGTATATGGTTGAGGATGACATATTCTTCAATAATGACTTATTCAAAACGTGTACCTCATTTTATGTGAGGTACATAGATGATGTGTTTTTGGTCTGGTCCGGTAATTATGAGTCATTTTCTGGATTTATTGAAGAACATAATAGCCAATGCCATCCGGTTAAATTTACATATAATGCCAGTACTGAAACTGTTAATTATCTGGATGTGAAGGTATCGGTTAATCAAGGAACTATCAGTACTGAAATCTTCTATAAACCGACTGACAGAAACACTATACTCCATGCACAGAGCTTTCACCCAAGATCCCTTAAATTTGGTTTACCCTACTCACAATTTTTACGTGCTATTAGAATCTGTAGCAATGTAGATGATGCTAAACGGCATATTGATAGTATGGTATATAAATTTAATGAGAGAGGGTATGATCTGGAGCTGTTATTGAAAGCTAAGGAAAGAGCTCTAAAAGCAAGCCGCGAACAGTTACTTAAACCTAAAAATAAGAAAACTAAGGCTAATCGTATGCCCTGGGTCAACCATCATAACACTGCTAGTGGCGATATTGCTGGTGTAGCTAAAAATGTATGGCCGATTTTGTCCACAGATAGTGACCTTAATCTCACTGAGACGTCCATTATGCCATGTTACACTCGTGGACGTAATATTAAAGATTGGGGCCCTCATTCCGAGTTGATCGCTCGCAAGGCGAATGTAGCAGAGTTACACACGCTAAGCCTACGCCTACTGGGAGTGAATCTTAGCTTCTTAAAATTGCGACCGACGTATGCGCAATATTGCGATTACAAACGAGTTAGCAGTTTCTGAGTAGCTTCAGACTTACTCTGCCTGTGCGATCAGTTCAGTGCTTTTCGTTCCTGGCTGATGTCATAAACACACCCAGCGTTCGCCCAGGCACACCCACCGTTTCCCCGGCCACTCCTGCGTTTTTTCCGGAAACGGTAGCGTTTCCAGCCACACGCCCATAAAACGCCGTGTTTCCGCCCAGTAACACCCATTTCCTGTCAATCACAATGCGATCGCAGGAGCGATGAAAAAGCCGTGAGTAAAAATACTAACTTCATAGTAAAGTTACTTGGCGCAGTCGCAGTGCGAACATTGCGCATGCGCACTAAGAGAATTCTCACTGCGATGCGATGAAAAACACTGAGCGAACAACTCGGAATGAGGGCCTGGGTAATGAAGACTGACATAACGGGGATGCAGTCACTACAGAGTGAACAGAACAGATTTTTATCTTTAAAGAAGGGATGTTTTAAATGTCTCAATTGTATTACCTGTAGATCTCTAATTGTCGGCAAGTATTTTTTCCATCCCTCTAGTGGTAAAAGATATGAAATTAAACATAGGGTTACATGTACCACTAAATACATCATTTATATGATTATTTGCCCTTGTGGCAAAAATTATATAGGAAAAACAGATCGAACCTTGAGAGAACGGATGGCAAATCACAAAATGGCAATAAGAAATGCATTATCTACTGGGAATAGTGATCAACCGCTGGCACGGCATTTTTTAAACGCCGGCCATAGTCTAGCATCACTAAGATACATCATTATAGATCATGAGCCAGCTAAATTACGGGGTGGAGATAGATCATTACGATTGCTGCAAAGAGAATCCAGGTGGATCCATGAACTTGGGACACTGGCCCCTAGGGGACTTAACGAAACACTGGGATTACATTGTTTTCTATGATATGTAAATGCCGGTCTTGTCTAGTGTTGAGTCTCTTACAGATATTTGTGATTTAATCATGTTTTGCATCAAATAATTCATTGCTTAGTACTGTATTCATCTGCATTGATTACTAATTGCTGTATATTGTATATGATGTAGGTAGCAATGTGATTGTGATGAGCAGTGGGAGGTTATGCTGATTGCAATGTTTCACATCGGTTTTATTGGTTTTGTTTATGTTAGGCGCCGAGGGTCCGCCCGTCAGTGCGGCCCGGCGCCTAGCAACTAGGGACGCGGACAGCCGCCGGCTCCCTAGCAACGCTAAGACGCCAGGCGCACGGAGCCGCTCAGACCCTAGCAACGGGGACGCCACGGTCGGACCGCGTTCCCCGTTGCTGGGTCTGGATTAATCACCTGATTGGTATCCTGGCCGTGCAGCATGCAGCTGCACGGCATGATTGTAATTACCCTGTCTGGCTCCTGATTGGAGAGCTCCCAGTTAAAAGCACTCTCTGGACTTCTCACAGACGCCGGTAATAGCTTCCTGTTTGCTGTGTCTGTTGCAGAGAGTTTTCCAGTCCTGTCTATCCGGTCGTTCCTGTCCTCAGTGGTCCCATACTCGGAAGTTGTCATCTTTTCCTGGAGTCCTGACCGAGCACCTTTAACATCCTGTGGTGTTCGTGAGTCGCGGCGTAGCCGTGTGTTGCGGCTTGACCGCTTACTATTTATAATTTGGTTATATTGTGTTTCGGAGTTTTTGCGGAGGATTCCGCTCCCACAAATCCACTCTGGTATCCAGCGGTGCTGGATAGGAGTAACGGATTCGTGGATTTTTGGTTGTCCTTTTCCCTGGCGGTTTGTCCGCACATACTTCTGGTTTAAGTTAGTTAGCTTGTAACCCCTGGCCTGGTTGCTTAGTCAGAGGGCCCCTTGTTATCACCCTGTCTCGGATTTCCCTTTGTCTCCCATTAAGACCTGAGGGGGCATCGGAGTTGGGCAGACGTAATCCGCCCTTCAAACGCGGCTGCCATGGGCTCAAGCAACCATAGTCTCGCAGGGGATTTCTGATAACACGGGCGAGACAACGGAGTTAGGGCGCCAGGGGTTACTAGGCTTTCCTGCTCCCGTAACCAGCATCCCATTCCAGTACTCTGACCTCCGTCATAAGATCTCCTCTGGTCAGACGTACCGGTATCATAACATTATTACCGGCCAGACTAAAATTTAAAATTAAACAGGGTTTGATTTTTTCCCTTATTTCAGTTTGGAAGATTTGTCGGCCTCATGAATCCCACTGGTGTAGGGCCAAATCCTGGCCAGCTTCTAGTTAGTCAGATTCAAGAACTTACTCAGATGGTTCAGGATCTATCCCTTCGGGTGAGGTCACAGGAAGATCTGTTACGGACTTCCCCGAGGGTCGTTCCTGAACCAAAAATGCATTTGCCTGACCGTTTTTCTGGGGATAGAAAGCAGTTTTTTAATTTTAAAGAGTCTTGTAAACTTTATTTTCGTTTAAGACCAGTCTCCTCAGGTACAGAATCTCAGCGGGTCGGAATTATTATTTCTTTACTTCAGGGGGATCCCCAGACCTGGGCTTTTGGTTTAAGAACAGACGATCCGGCATTGTTGTCTGTAGACGCCTTTCTGGGGTCTTTAGGACTTTTGTATGATGACCCTGATAGAGAGGCATCCGCCGAGAGTCATTTGCGTGCTCTCAGACAGGGTAAGAATCCCGCAGAGATTTATTGTACGGAGTTTCGCCGTTGGTCGAACGACTGTGGATGGAATGACCCAGCCCTGCGCAGTCAGTTTCGCCTCGGCTTATCTGAGTCTATAAAAGACAGTCTCCTTCAGTATCCCGCTCCTGAGACTCTTGATAAACTCATGGAACTTTCTATTAAGATTGATCGTCGTCTCAGAGAGCGGAGGGCTGAAAAAGGAGCACCTGTCGGGTCTACTCCTGGTGTTTTTTCCATTCCTGTGGACATAGAGGAGCCCATGCAGATAGGTCTCTCCAAGCTGTCTCCTGAAGAAAGAACCAGAAGGCAAAATTCTGGTCTTTGTTTGTACTGTGGGAGTAGGGGACATTTTGCCCGTAATTGTCCGAACAAGTCGGGAAACGCCTCGACCAAGTGAATTGTGAGGGGGTTCACTTTGGTCTGCAGCTTATCTCCTCAAATAATTCACTGTTAGTCCCAGCTAAAGTTTCCTTTGGCAGCCTCTGTTCCTCGGTGTCGGCTTTTGTTGACAGTGGAGCTGCAGGGAACTTTATGGACTTAACGTGGGCCAAGGCCTTAGGTATTCCTCAGTTAGCCTTGGGTAGTTGTATCACCATGCATGGTTTAGATGGGAGTCCCTTGTCCAATGGGGTTATTTCTCTCTGTACACCTCCTGTACTATTTTCGGTAGGAGCTCTTCATTCCGAAAAAATTGAATTTTTCCTTACCCATTGCCCAGCAGTTCCAGTGGTTCTGGGTCACCCTTGGCTGGCCTTTCATAATCCCATCATTGATTGGCAGTCGGGGGAGATCTCACAATGGGGTACCATCTGTAATAAGGAATGTATTACGCTTCCCATCAGAATAGCTGCTGTCATTCCCGCACCCATTCCTGTGGAATACCAGGATTTTGTTGATGTATTTTCCAAGGGCAATGCGGACATTCTGCCTCCCCATCGGCCTTATGATTGTGCTATTGAGCTAATTCCTGGTGCCACTTTGCCTAAGGGAAGGTTATATGCATTGTCCGGACCAGAAACTGTGGCCATGAATGAATATGTTAAAAAAAGCCTAGGGAAAGGATTTATCAGGCCATCTAAATCCCCTTTAAGTGCAGGCTTCTTCTTTGTGGAGAAGAAGGATGGATCACTCAGACCTTGCATTGACTTTAGAGCTTTGAATAAAATCTCAGTAAAAAATACTTACCCTTTGCCGCTGATTTCTGTCCTCTTTGATCAGCTACGTTCGGCTGTGATTTTTTCTAAGATTGACCTGAGAGGAGCATATAACCTCATCCGAATCAAGTCAGGGGATGAGTGGAAAACGGCATTCAGTACTCAGTCGGGTCACTATGAGTATCTGGTTATGCCATTCGGCCTGTCTAACGCTCCGGCAGTTTTCCAGGATCTCATTAACGATGTGCTCCGTGATTTTCTTGGAAGATTCGTAGTAGTCTATTTAGACGATATCTTGATATATTCTGACTCTATTGAACAGCACGTTACCCAGGTGCGTCAGGTTCTAAAAAAATTACGTGAAAATCACCTATATGCCAAGCTGGAGAAGTGTGAATTTCATGTCACGGAGGTATCCTTTTTAGGGTACATTATTTCCCCTCGGGGATTCTGTATGGAACCGAAGAAGCTCCAAGCCATCCTTAGTTGGGCGCAACCCACCAACTTAAAAGCAATTCAGCGCTTTTTAGGGTTTGCGAATTATTATAGAAGATTTATTCACTCTTTCTCCGACCTAGTTGCTCCCATTGTGGCACTGACTAAGAAGGGAGCGGATCCAACCAACTGGTCACGTGAAGCTGAGTTATCTTTTCAGGCCTTGAAACAAGCCTTTGTCTCAGCCCCAGTCCTCAGACATCCCAACCCAGAATTACCTTTCATTGTTGAGGTTGATGCCTCGGAGGTTGGAGTTGGGGCTATCCTATCTCAGAAGGATCCGGATTCTCTAGAATTACATCCTTGTGCCTTTATGTCCAGGAAATTCTCATCTGCTGAATCCAACTACGATGTTGGTAACCGGGAATTACTGGCTATTAAATGGGCTTTCGAGGAGTGGAGGCATTGGCTTGAGGGAGCAACACATACCATTTCAGTTTTGACCGATCACAAAAATCTTCAGTACATTGAATCAGCTAAACGGCTGAATGCCCGGCAAGCTCGTTGGGCTTTATTTTTTACTCGTTTCAAGTTTATTATCACCTTCAGGCCAGGTTCCAAGAATACCAAGGCGGATGCCCTGTCACGCAGTTTTCTTCCAGTTCATGATAACAGTCCTGTTACTCCCATACTTCCGCCTTCAGTCATTCGGGCAGGCCTCACACAAGATTTATTTACCCAGTTAAAGCAGCTTCAACATCAAGCTCCTGGAAATACTCCTGCTGGTCGTCTTTATGTCCCTGAGTTTTTGAGAGCAACTGTTTTGACGGAGTTTCATGATAGCAAAGTTGCCGGGCATCCGGGGATCTCTAAGACTTTGGAATTAGTCTCCCACTCAGTATGGTGGCCTGGTCTTTCCAAAGACCTTAAGGAGTTTGTTTTTTCGTGTCAGGTCTGTGCACAGCATAAAGTTCCCCGTTCCTTGCCTATCGGTCAACTTATGCCCTTGAATGTTCCTCTCAGGCCATGGTCTCATATTTCCATGGATTTTGTGGTGGACCTCCCTCTGTCAGCCGGATGCCGAGTCATATGGGTGGTAGTTGACCGTTTTAGCAAGATGGCCCATTTCATTGCTCTTCCCCGATTGCCATCTGCCCAGGGATTGGCAGTTTTGTTCCTCCGCCATGTTTTCAGACTCCATGGGTTACCCACTGATATTGTTTCTGATCGGGGTCCACAATTCATTGCACAATTTTGGAAGTCTTTTTGTGCCTCTTTAAAGATGAAATTGTCTTTAACGTCTGGCTACCATCCCCAATCCAACGGGCAGACTGAGCGAGTTAATCAATCATTAAAACAATATTTGCGTTTGTACTCGGCCAAACTCCAAAATGACTGGTCCGAGTTTCTTCCGTTGGCGGAGTTTGCTTACAACAATGCCTGTCATTCCTCCACCAATGTGTCTCCATTTTTTACAGTTTTTGGTTTTCACCCTAGAGCTAATTCCTTTTTTCAACATTCCTCTGTCTCCTCACTGACCTTGACCACTCATCTCAGACTCATTTGGAGAAAAGTGCACCTTGCTCTCAGAAAAGCGGCATTTCGGGAGAAAAAAAATTCTGACAGGCTCCGGCGGCCGTGCACTTTTAAAGTTGGAGATAGGGTATGGTTGTCGACTCGCAACATTAAACTTCGACAAACCTCAGCCAGATTGGGCCCTAAATTTATTGGACCATTTCATATTATAAAAAAAATCAATCCAGTTGCTTTCCGGTTACGTTTACCAAGAACTCTCCGGATCGGAAATACCTTCCATTGCTCCTTGTTGAAACCATACGTTTCTTCCAGTAGATTTCCTCGGAAGATCTCTCAGGGGAAATCACCTATAGATGTACAGGGTCAGCAGGAGTTCTTGGTGGAGAAGGTTCTCGATTCCAAGTTGTCCCGGGGTCGGCTTTATTTTTTGGTACATTGGAGAGGTTATGGTCCAGAAGAAAGGTCTTGGGTCCTGGATGAGGATCTCCATGCCCCGAGGCTCAAAAAGGCATTTTTTCGAGAATTTCCTCAGAAACCTGGCCTTAGGGGTTCCTTGACCCCTCCTCAAGGGGGGGGTACTGTTAGGCGCCGAGGGTCCGCCCGTCAGTGCGGCCCGGCGCCTAGCAACTAGGGACGCCGTTGCGGACAGCCGCCGGCTCCCTAGCAACGCTAAGACGCCGGGCGCACGGAGCCGCTCAGACCCTAGCAACGGGGACGCCACGGTCGGACCGCGTTCCCCGTTGCTGGGTCTGGATTAATCACCTGATTGGTATCCTGGCCGTGCAGCATGCAGCTGCACGGCATGATTGTAATTACCCTGTCTGGCTCCTGATTGGAGAGCTCCCAGTTAAAAGCACTCTCTGGACTTCTCACAGACGCCGGTAATAGCTTCCTGTTTGCTGTGTCTGTTGCAGAGAGTTTTCCAGTCCTGTCTATCCGGTTGTTCCTGTCCTCAGTGGTCCCATACTCGGAAGTTGTCATCTTTTCCTGGAGTCCTGACCGAGCACCTTTAACATCCTGTGGTGTTCGTGAGTCGCGGCGTAGCCGTGTGTTGCGGCTTGACCGCTTACTATTTATAATTTGGTTATATTGTGTTTCGGAGTTTTTGCGGAGGATTCCGCTCCCACAAATCCACTCTGGTATCCAGCGGTGCTGGATAGGAGTAACGGATTCGTGGATTTTTGGTTGTCCTTTTCCCTGGCGGTTTGTCCGCACATACTTCTGGTTTAAGTTAGTTAGCTTGTAACCCCTGGCCTGGTTGCTTAGTCAGAGGGCCCCTTGTTATCACCCTGTCTCGGATTTCCCTTTGTCTCCCATTAAGACCTGAGGGGGCATCGGAGTTGGGCAGACGTAATCCGCCCTTCAAACGCGGCTGCCATGGGCTCAAGCAACCATAGTCTCGCAGGGGATTTCTGATAACACGGGCGAGACAACGGAGTTAGGGCGCCAGGGGTTACTAAGCTTTCCTGCTCCCGTAACCAGCATCCCATTCCAGTACTCTGACCTCCGTCATAAGATCTCCTCTGGTCAGACGTACCGGTATCATAACAGTTTATAGCGTTACTATGGTGATGTAAGGAAAGGGAGCAGACGTCACTAGTGGGCGCCCGTATCCTGGGACTGCACGCCGGGTGACACACGTGGTGGGGAGTCTATTTAAGGTAAATGTTTGTATTATTTGTTATACCTGATGACGGAGGGATATTAAAGCTCCGAAACGTTGTAAACTACTCTGCTTTACCTGTCTATTCTTCTGAGTGCCGCCGTACATTGCTTCTATATATATATATATATATATATATATATATATATATATATATATATATATATATATATATAAAAAATACAATAAAATAGAATAAAAAATAAATAAATAAAGTAAGAAACAAACAACTAAACACAAAACAGATATCCCTCAGACCAGCAGACCCCCGTAATACACACATGGTATATATATATATATATATATATATATATATATATATATACACACACACACACACACGTGTATATATGTACACAGCCACATACACACACACATATATATATATATATATATACACACACACACAAATAGAGAATTCAGCACTCACCATAGCAAGCTCACTTGTCCGCACAACATCAATAAATAAATAAATAAATAAATAAATTATGGGGGTTTAGTTAGTAAATTGGCCAATGCACGGAAGCCTGCATACCGCTCCACGGTACCCCACCTTCATGCAGGTCCTACACTATCACAAAGCCTTAAGAATTAAAACCTGGCAACTGTATCACATATAACTGCAAATATGTCCACTAAGTTTAATGTATGCCTGCCACATATCTAGTGGCTTTTAAAGGCATATTAGTCACCTGACACAGCCGATAAATTACTAAGGAGCAGCTGACACAGGTTTAGAACAATTGGGATTACACAGGGGTGCATGAAAAGGCCTGTGACCATGGTCCCTTTGAAGAAGTCAGCTGTGACGAAACGCGTTGGGCTCCCTGTGGTGACTCCCTTGCCTATTTTAAAAGCTAAGTTAGAAGTCCTTACTTTTTACTAAGACCTTTTATGCTCAAGATTTTATCAGTATTTTCATGTTTTGATTCGCTTTTATGTGATATTAAAGCTTGTTTGTATTATTATATCGTTTTTGGCTTTTAAATCTATCTTTTTACCTATTGCCTTTTAAACAAGACCAGTCGCCGTTACCCTTATTCCCCCACTTTTAAATTTTCCCAGCAGTACTGTACCAGCATTGCGCTCTTAAGGGTTGGCGGACACCTTCTAACAAGGTTGTGTGTGTTTTATAGCTATTTTATTATTTCATCTTTTACTGAGAACCCACCTCGCAATTCGTATCCCTTCTACATATATATATATATATATATATATATATATATATATATATATACCAAACAGAAAACCCAGCACTCTCCTAAGCAGCTTCATTCACCTTAATGCTTTAATATACATCTAAATAAACAATGGGGTTTTGGTTTATGAATTGTACAATGCATGTAAGCTTGCGGCCCACCTGGTTTACCTGGTTTACAGCTCACCTGCCAACAGACTACTGGCTTTCAAAGTGAGACAGTCACCAACACACCTAAATAGCAGCTGATCCAGGTTAAAGGTAAATGAGCTTAGGAGTGAGCACACTTGTGTAGTTGTGTTATTTGCGTTGGTGACTGTCTTACCTTTTAAAAGCCATAAGTGTGGCAGGTAAGCTTTAACTCAGATAAGCACATATTCCTCTATGACACAGCAGTAGCCAGGTTTCTATAAAATCTATGTGAAAGTTTGTGATAGAGTAGGACTTGCGGTGAAATGGGGTCCCGTGGAGTGGGCCGCAAGCTTACATGATTTGTACAATTCATAAACCAAAACCCCATTGTTTATTTAGATGTATATTAAAGCATTAAGGTGAATGAAGCTGCTTAGGAGAGTGCTGGGTTTTCTGTTTGGTATATTTGAGTTTGGTGGTCACAGCCCACCGCACCCCAACCCCTGGGAATGGCGAGTGCAGTGGTTCCTCGTGTTTGTTTGTATAACAGGGTTAATTTTTAATTGGCCCATTTGTGACCATATCTCTCTCTCATGCACCCCTAAGCTCATTTACCGTTAATCTGGATCAGCTGCTATTTAGGTGTGTTGGTGACTGTCTCACTTTGAAAGCCAGTAGTCTGTTGGCAGGTGAGCTGTAAACCAGGTAAGCACACTTGTGTAGTTGTGTTATTTGCGTTGGTGACTGTCTTACCTTTTAAAAGCCATAAGAGTGGCAGGTAAGCTTTAAATCAGATAAGCACATTTTCCTCTATGACACAGCAGTAGCCAGGTTTCTATAAAATCTATGTGAAAGTTTGTGATAGAGTAGGACTTGCGGTGAAATGGGGTCCCGTGGAGTGGGCCGCAAGCTTACATGCATTGTACAATTCATAAACCAAAACCCCATTGTTTATTTAGATGTATATTAAAGCATTAAGGTGAATGAAGCTGCTTAGGAGAGTGCTGGGTTTTCTGTTTGGTATATTTGAGTTTGGTGGTCACAGCCCACCGCACCCCAACCCCTGGGAATGGCGAGTGCAGAGTGCAGTGGTTCCTTGTGTTTATATATATATATATATATATATATATATATATATATATATTTTGTAGCTGTCACAGTGGTGAAGATGAGCAGTCTCAGCATTATAGATTAGGGCAATATACTGTATATAAGCTTAAGTAAACTAGTTTAAATGAGCTGCAGGGGTTAACACCAGTCACAGTGAGTATGTGTATGTGTGTTTTACCTCCGATCCTCTCACCTCTCACCGTCCTGCTTCCATCTATCACTGTGCTATCAGCGGGCTGAAACGCTAAATGCAATGCTGTGTGGGGCCAGAGAAAGGTCAGCAGCATGAGCACATTCATAGCTAGGGCGGGCGGCTGGTATACTTTTTCGGCTTGCCGCTGAGGAAGGGAAACTAGACGTTACCCTGACTCCCTAGCTCCAGCAGTGGTGGCCATCTTTCTGCAGGGTGCAATGCCTCATGGGATTTGTAGTCTCTATGCTACTGCATAAAGTGTAAGCAGTAGCACACATGACTACAAATTCCATTTTTCTTCACTAAATTCTCTGCTGTGTCAGACGCAGCTGATCCCAGCGCCCTACCCAATCCCGCGCCCGGGTCACATGCCCCCCTAGCCCCTCCCTAGTTTCGGCACTGCTCATACTCGCAGGGGATTTTAACTCTGTTTTAAACCCTACATTGGACCACTCTCCTTCTCTACCCTTTCTCTACCAAATTCCAGTATGTTGATGTGTAGATAAGCCTCCTGGCTTGACCATAGTCCCTGAAAATGTCTTCCTTGTGCGACTGCTGCCCATCCTCGGAGGCTCGCGTCCGTGGTCACGAGAACCCAGTCCTGAATGCCGAACCTGTGACCCTCTAGAAGGTGAGCACTCTGCAGCCACCATAAGAGACACACCCTGGCCCTGGGGGACAGCGTTATTTTCTGATGTATTTGTAGATGGGACCCGGACCACTTGTCCAGAAGGTCCCACTGAAAAGTCCTCACATGAAACCTGCCGAAGGGGATGGCCTCGTAGGCTGCCACCATTTTTCCCAGAACTCGAGTGCTTTGATGAACGGACACTCTTTTTGGTTTTAGCAGGTCTCTGACCATGTTCTGGAGGTCCTGGGCTTTGTCCGATGGGAGATAAACCTTCTTTTGTTCCATGTTCAGAATCATGCCTAGGAATGATAGCCGTGTCGTTGGAACTAATTGTGACTTTGGCAGATTGAGAATCCAACCGTGCTGTTGGAGCACCCTCAGGGAGAGCGACACGCTCTTCTGCAATTGATCTCTCGATCTCGCTTTTATCAGGAGATCGTCCAAGTATGGGATAATTGTGACTCCTTGTTTGCGCAGGAGTACCATCATTTCCGCCATCACCTTGGTGAAAATCCTCGGGTCCGTGGAAAGCCCAAACGGCAACGTCTGAAACTGGTAATGACAGTCCTGTACAGCGAATCTCATGTACTCCTGATGAGAGGGATATATGGGGACATGAAGGTAAGCATTCTTTATGTCTAGTGACACCATAAAATGCCCCCCTTCCAGGATGGATATTACAGCTCGGAGCGATTCCATCTTGAATATGAACTTTTTCAAGTACAGGTTTAGGGATTTTAGATTTAAAATGGATCTGCCCAAACCACCCGGATCCAGACCACAAACAGGGTTGAATAATACCCTTTTCCTTGTTGTATCAGGGGAACTTTGACAATCACTTGCTGTTGACACCGCTTTTGAATTGCAGCTAACATTACTTCTCTCTCTGGGGGTGAAGCTGGTAAGGCAGACTTCAAAAATCGGCGAGGGGGCACTTCTTCGAATTCCAGCTTGTAGCCTTGGGAAACAATTTCCATCGCCCAAGGATCCACTTCTGAAAGACCCCAGATTTGGCTGAAGAGTCGAAGGCGTGCCCCCACAGGTGCGGACTTCCTTAGGGGAGCCCCAGCATCATGCGGTAGATTTTGTAGAAGCCGGGGAGGACTTCTGCTCCTGGGAACTAGCCGAAGCTGGTGTTCTTTTCCCTCTACCCTTACCTCTGACAAGGAAGGAAGAACCCCGACCTCTTCTGGACTTATGCGACTGAAAGGACTGCATCTGATACTGTGGAGCTTTCTTTTGCTGTGGGGGAACAAAAGGTAAAAAGGTAGATTTACCCGCTGTAGCTGTTGAAACCAGGTCCGCGAGCCCCTCTCCAAACAACACTTCACCCTTGTAAGGTAAAACCTCCATATGCTTCTTCGAGTCTGCATCACCCGTCCATTGGCGGGTCCATAGAGCTCGTCTCGCAGAAATAGCCATGGCATTGGCTCTGGAACCCAGCAGCCCAACTTCCCTTTGTGCGTCCCTCATATATAAGACTGCGTCTTTAATGTGGGCGAAGGTTAATAAAATGGTATCCCTATCTAGGTTGTCAAGGTCAATTGACAAGGTATCTGTCAATGCTGCAACTGCACTACACACCCACGCCGATGCTATTTACGGTCTGAGCAAAGCACCCATATGTGCATAAATAGACTTTAAAGTAGTCTCCTGTCTGCGATCAGCAGGATCCTTGAGGGCTGCCGTGTCCGGAGATGGCAGTGCCACATTCTTGGACAGGCGTGTTAAAGCCCTGTCCACCCTGGGAGAGGATTCCCAACGTACCCTGTCCTGTGCAGGGAAAGGATACGCCATAAGAATCCTTTTGGGAATCTGCAGATTTTTATCTGGAATTTCCCAAGCTTTTTCAAATAACTCGTTAAGCTCATGAGATGGGGAAAAGGTTACCTCAGGTTTCTTTTCCTTATACATGCGCACCCTCGTATCAGGGACAGAGGGGTCATCAGTGATATGCAAAACATATTTTATTGCAATAATCATACAGTGAATACTTTTTGCCACCCTTATGTGTAATTTTGTATCATCGTAGTCGACACTGGAGTCAGAATCCGTGTCGGTACCAGTGTCCACTATTTGGGATAGGGGATGTTTTTGAGACCCAGTAGGGCCCTGTGACCCAGTCCAATCCGTGGATTGACTCCCTGTTTTCTCCCTGGACTCTGCTTTGTCCAGTCTTCTATGTAATAAGGCCACACTCGCATTTAACATATGCCACATGTCCATCCAATCCTGAGTTGGCGTTGCCGACGGAAACACATCACACATCTGCTCCACCTCTTCCTCAGACAAGCCTTCCGCTTCAGACATGTCGACACGCATGTACCGACAACCCCACATACACAGGATAATTCTCTACCAAGATCCTTTGGGGAGACAGAGAGAGAGTATGCCAGCACACACCCAGCACCAAACTTACACCGGAACAACCCAGATAGTGCTTTTTATATATACTCAATGTTATACACTCACTGCGCCTTAACCATGCCCCCCCCCCCTCTTTTCAGCCCTCTGTCACCGAGTTCAGCAGGGGAGAGTCCGGAGAGCCAGCTTCTCTGCAGCTTTCTGTGGAGAAAATGGCGCTGGTTAGTGCTGAGGGATCAAGCTCCGCCCCCTCAAGCGGCAGGCTACGGTCCCGCTTCAATATACAAAAAATGGCGGGGATCTATTAATTTACTGCCTCTGCAGCCTAATGTACCCTTTTTATTGCCAGACAGAGGTTTATTGCTGCCCATGGCGTCCCCCCTGCGCCCTGCACCCATCACTGCCCGTTCTGTGTGTGTAGTGTGTGGGAGCAATGGCGCGCAGCGTTACTGCTGCACGCTTACCTCAGTGAAGATCTGAAGTCTTCTGCCGCCTTGAACTCTTCTTTTCTTCTTATACTCACCCGGCTTCTATCTTCCGGCTCTGCGAGGAGGACGGCGGCGCGGGTCCGGGACGAATGTCAGGGTGAGACCTGCGTTCCGACTCCCTCTGGAGCTAATGGTGTCCAGTAGCCTAAGAAGCAGAGCCTATCATTTAAGTGGGTCTGCTTCTCTCTCCTCAGTCCCACGATGCAGGGAGCCTGTTGCCAGCAGTGCTCCCTGAAAATAAAAAACCCAACAAAATTCTTTTTCAGACAAACTCTGGAGAGCTCCTCTGTAATGCACCCTATCTCCTCTGGGCATAGAGGGAGGAGCCAGTGCACACCCATACTAAAAGTTCTTTGTAGTGCCCATGTCTCCTGCGGAGCCCGTCTATACCCCATGGTCCTTACGGAGTCCCCAGCATCCTCTAGGACGTAAGGGAAATAAAAGGTATTAGAGAAAGAACACTGAGGTATAAGAGACCAGAGGAAAGACCTGTAGCGGGTATACTGTAGTTACTAAACAGTTTTTTTGAAAGCCAAAGAATTTTACTCCATTTGTGTGCTGGATATAAAAGGCAATAGAAATACAAGCAAAACAAGCCTGAATTTACATGTATTATTACTGCCCTTTATCATCCAGCGATCATAGACAGTAAGAATCAGTGGCTTTGAAAAACTGATATTTAGTAAATATAACGGTTGTCGGTTGAAAATCTCAAGCGACCAAGTTCTGGAATACAATGTATTAAATATGGAGACTCACACAGGACAAAGTAAAAAGGATAATCATTTATCAAAGTTACAATAATGAAAACATGCAAGTAACAAGTTATAGTCAGTTATAATAATAACAAGAACAAGTTAGAACACTCAGCTCTTATCCCAGATGTTATAAGATCTGTCTCAGATGATGGTCATCGATTAAGTAGTTTAAATAATGTAGTTCAGTCATTCTCCAGGGTCCCGCCTAATAACTTTGTCGCAAGTTAAAAGCTGGAGGGGGTTTGTAGAAGTCTAGGTCCGCTGCAGCCAGACCTAGCTTCCATCAGAACTACTTGCTATGCGTAAGTTTCTAGGCCAGCTGTGGCCAACCCGCGGCTCTTTAATCCTCCGCATGCGGCTCGATGCGCTCCCGGCCACCGCTGCCTGACACACCAGACTCTCCAGCGGCAGGGTGTATCTTCAATTCTGCGGAGGCCCGTGAGCCAATGAGAGCTCGCGGACCGGCAGCTAAGGCTCCTGATTGGCTGCCGGTCCGCGAGCTCTGATTGGCTCACGGGCCGGCGCCGAATTGAAGATACACAGCGCCGCCGGAGGACGGAGGGGTAGGAGAGGCACGCCCTGCACTCTCCTTCCCCTCACAGCAGCGCGGTGAGCAGCACTTTGTTTTTAGGAGGGGGGGGGAGTGAGGCACTGTGGCGGCATATGTAACAGCACTGGGGGCATGTGTATCTGCACTGGGGGCATATGAGACACTGTGGGGGCATGTGTATCTGCACTGGGGGCATATCTGGCACTGTGGGGGGCACTGTGGGGACATGTGTATCTGCACTGTGGGGGCATGTGTATCTGCACTGGGGGCATATGAGACACTGTGGGGGCATGTGTATCTGCACTGGGGGCATATCTGGCACTGTAGGGGCATGTGTACCTGCGCTGGGGCATAACTGCACTGGGGCATATATGGCACTGTGTGGGCATTTCTGGCACTGTATGGGCATGTGTATCTGCACTGGGGGCATATCTGGCACTGTGTGGGCATGTGTATCTGCACTAGGGCATATCTGGCACTGTGGGGGCATATCTGGCACTGTAGGGACACGTGTATCTGCATCGGGGGTATATCTGGCACTGTGGGGGCATATCTGGCACTGTGGGGGCATATCTGGCACTGTGGGGGCATATCTGGCACTGTGGGAGGCACTGTGGGGACATGTGTATCTGCATCGGGGGCATATCTGGCACTGTGGGGGCATATCTGGCACTGGGGTCGTATATGTATCTGGCACTGGGGGCATATATTTATCTAGCACTGTGGTGGCATCCATTTTTGGGCATTTTTATATGTATGTGGCACTGTACAACATGACTAAACAGGGTTATGACACAAGCTCACACTCCTACAAACATCATACCAAAAGGTGTGTGCACAAAAATGGGGCGTGGCTTTGTGACAACTAGGCCACACCCCCATTTTTGCATGATAGTGACTCTTGCACTTGCCTATGGATCTTTTCTGGCTCTTTGCCTCCGACTGGTTAGCCACCCCTGCTCTAGCCTTTATAACCCTGCAAGGATACACTAACATTGTCTTACCAGATATTACATTCAGGGTTTGTGACGCTGGGTGCAGTAGTCATTCAGGAAAACATAATATATGTTATTCTAGACAACTGTACCCTTTCCCCTACTTATGTACACAATACCCCAAACATCTTTCTAGACAGTTTCCATCTGAGATACTGATAACAGGAACATATATTTATTATAATCAGCCATGTCTTTCACACTATGTCAAAGGTGAAAGAAAACTTGTAACTTAACGTGAGACTATATTTCTAACTGCTGCCTATATGTCTGCAAAGCACTAATCCTAATAAAAAGTATGTACAGTATATAAAGCAATGAGGTCATACATATACAAAATGGAGTTAAACATGGAAAAAATGGCATCTAAAAAGTGGTTAAAAATAACACCCCATACAATAACCCATACGGTGAAACAGAACAGCATACATTGTTCCTGTAGAAATACCCAGCACTCATAGCCCTGCTGGTCAGAGAAGGAATCCCAGTACTGAAAGGAGCTGCTGGAACTCTCTACTAGTCCCAGCACCTGCATGAGCAGAACAGCTGTATATTACAGAGCTCAGTAATGGCAGTCCCACGGTCATTGGCTATTGTTATACTGCAGCTCTAGTTCCTAACACAGAGACCTTCCCAGGGGGAAAAGTACCTCCAGGTCCACTTGTCTGACCTCTCCTGTCTTTATCAAGAGTCATTTATATAAAACACTGGTCAAATTCACAAAATAAATATTGGCTCCATTGAATTCATACAGTTGTGATAAGTTACATTACTTATGATACACATGCTGCATTCAGGCCCTCAGAGTGACTCCGCATGTGATTACGGAGTGTTTCCTTTCTAGTAAAACACTTGCTGCATTCAGAACATGTAAATGGTTTCTCTCCTGTGTGACTCCTCTGATGTATAACAAGATATGACTTCCGGGAAAAACACTTGCTGCATTCAGAACATTTAAGAGGTTTCTCTCCTGTGTGACTCCTCTGATGTATAACAAGATGTGACTTCCGTGAAAAGCACTTCCTACATTCAGAACATTCAAAAGGTTTCTCTCCTGTGTGAATTCTCTGATGTATAAGCAGCTCTGACTTCCGGGATAAATACTTGCTGCATTCAGAACATTTAAAAGGTTTCTCTCCTGTGTGACTCCTCTGATGTCTAGCAAGATGTGACTTCAGGGAAAAACACTTGCTACATTCAGAACATGTAAATGGTTTCTCTCCTGTGTGACTCCTCTGATGTCTAGCAAGATGTGACTTCTGGGAAAAACACTTGCTGCATTCAGAACATGTAAATGGTTTCTCTCCTGTGTGACTCATCTGATGTATAACAAGATGTGACTTCCGGGAAAAACACTTGTTGCATTCAGAACATTTTAAAGATTTCTCTCCCGTGTGACTCCCCTGATGTATAACAAGCTCTGACTTCTGGGAAAAACACTTTCTACATTCTGAACATTTAAAAGGTTTCTCTCCTGTGTGAATCCACTGATGTATAGCAAGATGTGACTTCTGGGAAAAGCACTTGCTACATTCAGAACATATAAATGGTTTCTCTCCTGTGTGAATCCTCTGATGCAAAACAAGAGATGACTTCCTGGTAAAACACTTGCTGCATTCAGAACATTCAAAATGTTTCTCTCCTGTGTGACTCCTCTGATGTATAACAAGATGTGACTTCCGGGAAAAACACTCGCTGCATTCAGAACATTCAAAAGGTTTCTCTCCTCTGTGAACTCTCTGATGTATAACAAGATATGACTTCCTGGTAAAACATTTGCTACATTCAGAACATGTAAATGGTTTCTCTCCTGTGTGACTCCTCTGATGTATAACAAGATATGACTTCTGGGAAAAACACTCGCTGCATTCAGAGCATTCAAAAGGTTTCTCTCCTGTGTGACTCCTCTGATGTATAACAAGATATGACTTCTGGGAAAAACACTTGCTGCATTCAGAACATTCAAAAGGTTTCTCTCCTGTGTGACTCCTGTGATGTAGTATAAGATGTGATTTATGTATAAAGCTCCTGTCACACTCTGAGCGCAGATGTGGTCTCTCTCCTGTGTGAATCCTCTGATGTATGAGAAGATGCGACTTCTGGGAAAAACACTTCCTGCATTCAGAACATGTAAATGGTCTCTCTCCTGTGTGACTCCTCTGATGTATGAGAAGATTTGTCTTCTGGGAAAAACACTTGCTGCATTCAGAACATGTAAATAGTTTCTCTCCTGTGTGAATTCTCTTATGTATGATAAGAAGTGATTTATATATAAAGCTTCTGTTACACTCAGAGCACAGATGTGGTTTCTCTCCTGTGTGAATCCTCTGATGTGTGAGAAGATGTGATTTACAGGTAAAGCTTTTGTCACACTCAGAACACAGATGTGGTCTCTCTCCTGTGTGACTCCTCTGATGTATGAGAAGCTGTGATTTATATGTAAAGCTTCTGTCACACTCAGAACACAGATGTGGTCTCTCTCCTGTGAGACTCATCATGTAATGGATAAAAACTTCTATCCATAAAATGAAAATCGTTTCTTTGAACCATTCAGAAGCTTAAGAAGAAATTATATCTTTAGTTTTCTAGATCAGGGAACAAGATTCCTTTCCCATCTCTTTCTGCAGCCTTGTCTTTTAATCTTAGTGGGATTCCAGCTCCTTAAGTTACCTGTAAAAAAAATAGAAAAATAAAAATGTATTTAATACTCTGAAGATCACCATTGTAATCAGTTGTAGTGTTATATTGTATAAGGAACATGATGTATCCTGATGTATGTTGCCTAATTGCTGGGCTCCTATTTCCAGTCAGATGTGCAGTACAGAGACCCCTTTCCTCCTGCCACAGATATAACATATATATATATATATATATATATATATATATATAAAAATCAAATTATAATAAAATGATGTTATCAAATTGGAATGAAATGACAGTTAGGCAGTATCCAATTAGCCGCAGTATATGGATAACTTATAGCAAATACAATCATTTGGTATCGTGTTAGTGGCGATAAGTTATTATCAATAAGTCTCCATAGGGTTTATCGTGGATTTCTCTTCTGTGAGCTGGTGGTAAGTAATGAAAAATCCCTATTAAAAATTTTGGCATTTGGTTCTGAATCCCTGGTACATCCCCCTGAATGACTAATGAGGCACTTAGAAGTTTTTTATTATTTTTATTAGCAGTCAAAAAATGCAAAGTGATGGAAATTGGGGTACGGGTATGAGAAAGATATATTGGGGTGTTTAATGACAGGTGTTTTTAGGGTTTCAGGTGGGCGTAATCAGTCTGTTTCCAATTTTTTTTAAAGTTCCCTAAAATTACCCAAATGTATACTTATACCCATTTTTATGTACCCTAAATTTAATTAGAGCATTTATTTTGCTGAAAAAAAATTAACTTTCTATAATTTTCTGCATTTAAAGAAAAAATGCATATAACAGAAATTTGACCTAATTTAATGACAGTAAATACTTTTATTATGGTCACTAATACACATCTACAATGTTTTCCTATGTTAGTTTGATTTTTTGGGGGTACAGGCAGAATTCCCCACTTTCTCCAATATCAGATATTGCCAGCTAGAATTATCACGTGATTCCTGTTATTGATGTTTTGGAATAGTATAGGTGTGATAAATGGGAGCGCGCAGGCTGCGATAACCTGATATTTTGGGAGGTAGGTGTGATAACATGAGCTGCGATCTCAGATCGTGTTATCAAGGCTAATTGGATACCCCCTTGGTAAGAACTCTGATCCCTCCCCCCAGTGTCAGAGATGCACAGGAGTGAGCGGACAGTGGGGAAGGGAGGAGAGGTGTGGAGAAAGGGTTTCATAAAAAAACATGAATTTGGTGCTATATAATTGTGCGATTAGCATTATAAAAGCGCTGAATGTCAGTGGGCATTTTGTGTTCACAGACATTGTGTTACTGGTGCTGGGTTGTGAACTGGCAAATCCCATCTGTGTCCCTCTGACAGATTTTACTGTGGGTCTGTCCCCTATAAATCCCGGAGTGTCTGTGGTGTGGTTCTGCACGTGTGTGACATATCTGTGGCAGGGAACTCTGTGGAGACATGTTACGGACACAGAGGTGTAATATGACACCAAGAGCCTGACTGGGTGAAAGGTTACATGATAGTGTGAATCATATCAGTAAGATGTTGGACTGAATCTCCTACAGAAAACTGAATATAATCTGTTGAAGATGTGATTTTTAATAGTTCTGCCTTTCATCCACAGGGACCTTTCTGGGTCACATACAAATTTGTACAAGTAGTACAAACTGATACCGAGAGAGACTCTGATTCCTGTGTCGACACTAGTTATTCCAGGGGAATAGGTCCTAAGTTAGCAAAAGAGCATTCAAAACTGTTTTTAGCTATAAAGGAGGTGTTAGAAGTTATGAAGCCCCCTCTTTTACCACAAGGAGAGGGTTTACTTTAGTAAAGATGTAATGTAATTTTCCCTTCACCTCAGGTCTGATTTAACCTGAAAAGAAATTTCAGATTCCCAAAAGAAATGAAGGCAGCTTACCTTTTTCCAAAAAAGTTGGGAGTCACCCCGCATTTTAGACACGGCCCTGTCATAAAAGAGAAAAGGAGTTTCTCCATGCGCCTGGAATGGCTTCACTTAAGGAGCTGACAGACTGCAAGTGAATGAGGTGATTTATTGATGTGGCCAATGGAACACTACTCAGGCCTACCATTGTCTGTGAGTGGGTGAGTAGTGCTATTGAAAAGTGGTCAGAAAACTTGTCTTTAGCCATTGACACAATAGATGGAGACGAGATACTCCTAACGTTAGGTCATATCAAAGACGATGCTAGAATCCATGAAATATATTTGTTTCTTGGGATCAAGAACCGCTACCATGGCAGTATCAGCTCGGAGGACGTTGTGGATTCGCCAGTGGAATGCTGATGTAGATTCCATAATAAAATATGGAGGCTCTCCCGTATAAAGGTGAGGCCTTTGTTTGGTGACGGGCTGGATGCATTAGTCTTGGCGGCTACCGCAGGTAAGTCGACATTCTTGCCTTATGCTCCTACACCAGCAAAAAAGACATCACTCTCACATACAGTCCTTTCGGCCCAAGAAATACAAAAAAGCCAAAAGGTCTCCCCTTTTTTTGCAGGTAGGGGAAGGGGAAAAGGAAAGAAATCTGCAGCGTCTCCCGGATCGCAGGAGCAAAAGTCCACCCCTTCTTCTGCCAAATCTGCAGCATAAAGCTGGGGCTCCCTTGCGGGAGTCCGCTCGGGTAGGAGCACGTCTGAAACTTTTCAGCCAAATCTGAATTCAATCTGGTCTGGACCCATGGGTCTTACAAATAGTGTCCCATGGGTACAAACTAGTGTTTCAAGACGTCCCTCCATGCCGATTTTTCAAATCGACTTTGCCAGCTTCTGTTCCGGGAAGAGAGGCAGTAACAACGGCAATTCAAAAATGATGTCAAGATCAGGTCATTGTCCTGGTACCCTTTGCACAGTAAGGAGAAGGTTTTTTTTATTCAAGCCTCTTCGTAGTTCCGAAGTTGGACGGCTCGGTCAGACCGATTTTAAACATGAAAATCTGAATCTCTACCTGAAAAGGTTCAAGTTCAAGATGGAATCCCTGAGGGTAGTAGCGATTTTCAGTCTGGAGGAGGGGGACTTCATGGTGTCAGTAGACATAAAAGATGCTTACTTGCATGTTCCCATGTATCCTCCTCACCAAGCTTATCTGAGATTCGCAGTACAGGATTGCCATTACCAGTTTCAGATGTTGCCGTTCTGACTCTCCACGGCACAAAGGGTATTCACCAAGGTGATGGCGGAGATGATGGTCCTCCTTCGTTAAAAAGGAGTCAATATAATTCATTATCTGGACAATCTCCTGATAAAAGCGAGATTCAGGGAACAGTTGGTGCAGAACCTCACACTCTCCCCGTCAATACTCCAACAACACGGTTGGGTCATGAATTTTCCAAAGTCGCAGTTGGAACCGACGATTAGATTGTCCTTTTTAGGGATGATTCTGGACACAGAAGTACGGAGAGTATTTCTTCCAGTGGAAAAGGCTCTGGAAATCCAGAAAATGGTTAAACAAATATTGAAACCAACAAGCGTGTTGATCCATCAATGCATTCGGTTGTTGGGGAAAATAGTAGCGGCCTACAAGGCCATACAGTTTGGCCGATTTCATGCCAGAGTATTCCAATGGGACCTGTTGGACAAGTGGTCCGGATGCCACCTACACATACAGCGGAAAATAATCCTGTCCCCCCAAAGCCAGGATTTCGGTCCTGTGGTGGCTACACAGTTCTCTCCTACTAGAGGGATGCAGGTTTGGGATTCACTACTGGGTCCTAATAACCACGGATGCAAGTCTCCGAGGCTGGGGAGCTGTCACACAGGGGGAAAGCTTACAAGGAAAATGGTCAAGTCAGGAAGCCTGCCTTCACATAAACGTTCTGGAATTGAGAGCCATTTACAACAGCCTTCTACAAGCGGTACATCTTCTTCAAGATCCCGTGCAGATCCAGTCGGACAATGTAACAGCAGTCGCATACATAAACAGGCAAGGTGGAACAAAAAGCAGAGCGACAATGGCAGAGGTGACAAGGATTCTCCTCTGGGCAGAAAGACATGTTAGAGCTCTGTCAGCAATTTTCATTCCGGGAGTGGACAACTGGGAAGAAGACTTCCTCAGCAGACACGATCTCCAACCAGGAGAGTGGGGCCTCCACCAAGAAGTCCTCGCAGAGGTGACGAGTCTTTGGGGAGTTCCTCAAGTAGACATGATGGCATCTCATCTAAACAAGAAGCTTCAGAGATATTGTTCCAGGTCGAGAGACCCTC
Organism: Pseudophryne corroboree; assembly: GCF_028390025.1. NCBI lineage: Eukaryota > Metazoa > Chordata > Amphibia > Anura > Myobatrachidae > Pseudophryne > Pseudophryne corroboree. The sequence goes on along the minus strand of NC_086449.1, from coordinate 49,175,855 downwards.
AAGCAATAGCAGTGGATACAATGGTGACCCAGTGGGTGTTTCGGTCGGTATATGTTTTCCCCCCACTTCCACGGATTCCAAAAGTTCTCAAAATAATAATAAGAACAATAGTTTGAGCAATCTTCATTGTCCCAGACTGGTCAAGGAGGGCTTGGTATCCAGATCTTCAGGAGTTGCTCATAGAAGATCCTCGGCCTCTTCCTCCTCGAGAGGACCTACTACAGCAGGGGCCGTGTGTGTATCAAGACTTACCGTGGCTACGTTTGACGGCATGGCTGTTGAGCGTCGGATACTAGCCCGAAAGGGTATTCTGAAGGAAGTCATCCCCCCTCTTATTCAGAAAGGAGTAACGTCTAAACATTAACACCGTATTTTGAGAAAATGTGTGTCTTGGTGTGAATCCAAAAAGGCTCCTATGGAAGAGTTTGAGTTGGGACATTTTCTACATTTTCTGCAGGCTGGTGTGGATGCGGGCCTTAGATTGGGGTCAATCAAGGTCCAGATTTTGGCCTTATAAGTGTTCTTTCAAAAACAATTGGCCTCCTTTCCAGAACTTCAGATGTTCGTGAAAGGGGTTCTGCACATCCAGCCTCTATTTGCGCTCCAGTGGCACCATGGGACCTTAATGTGGTGTTGCAGTTCCTTCAATCGGGTTGGTTTGAGCCTGTACAAGAAATAGAGTTGAAGTTTCTCACTTGGAAAGTGGTGATGCTTTTGGTCTTGGCATCCGCAAGGTGGGTGTCTGAATTGGGGGCCTTGTCCCACAAGAGCCCTTAACTGATCTTCCATGAAGATAGGGCAGAGTTGAGAACTCGTCAACATTTTCTTCCAAAGGTGGTTTCCTCTTTCCACATAAACCAACCTATTGTGGTGCCAGTTGCTACTGACACGTTCGCTGAGTCAAAGTCTCTAGATGTGGTTAGAGCTTTGAAGATTTATGTCGCTAGAACAGCTCGAATACGGAAAACAGAGGTTTTGTTTGTCCTGTATGTTCCCAACAAGATAAGGTGTCCTGCTTCTAAGCAGACTATTGTGCGCTGGATCAGAGGTACGATTTAGCAAGCTCATTCTACGGCTGGATTGCCGTTACCGATGTCGGTGAAGGCCCATTCTACTAGGAAGTTGGGCTCCTCCTGGGCGGCTGCCCAGGGAGTCTCGGCATTACAACTTTGCCGAGCAGACACTTGGTCAGGGTCAAACACATTTGCAAAATTCTACAAGTTTGACACCTTGGACGATGAGGACTTAAAGTTTGGTCAATCTGTGCTGCAGGGTCATCCGCACTCTCCCGCCCGTACTGGAGCTTTGGTATAGACCCCATGGTCTCGATGTAATCCCCAGCATCCTCTAGGACGTATGAGAAAATAGGATTTTGATAACCTACCGGTAAATCCTTTTTTCCTAGTCCGTAGAGGATGCTGGGCGCCCGTCTCAGTGCGTACTTTACCTGCAGTTTATTTATTACAGTTACACAAGTTGTGTTATCTTGGTTTCAGCATGTTGCTGCAATTAACACACGCCAACAGGCATGAACTATGTTGAATACCATGTGTGCGGCATGGTTAGGGGTGTGAGTTGGTAGATATCTCACCACTAGTTAAGTAATTCCTTTCCTCGAAATGTCAGTCTCCCTGGGCACAGTTCCTACAATTGAGGTCTGGAGGAGGGGCATAGAGGGAGGAGCCAGTTTATACCCAATGAAAAGTCTTTAGAGTGCCCATGACTCCTACGGATCTCGTCTATACCCCATGGTCTTGATGTCGTCCCCAGCATCCTATACGGACTAGGAGAAAAGGATTTACCGGTAGGTTATCAAAATCCTATTTTTCTTATGTACTTTCCATAAAATCTGTTTCTCATTGTCCAACTGGGGGACATGGCTTACACTGGGCATAGAGTTGGGCACATGGTGAAATCATTTATTTAAACTTAATTGATGCTCTCTCCCCTGTATACCCCTCCTACATCAAGTAGGACACCACATTCAAACAAAAAACAAAACAAAAAACAAACAAACAGGACAACAACAGTATATTATAAGGGAGGGAATGCAGTTTAGCCAGATGGACTATGAGAAACGGTTGTAACAGTCATCACACAAAAACCCTACATCCAATCAGAGGGGCAACTGCTTACACAAAAATCCTGATTTCTCTACCTCCATTCAGGGAGCAACTGCATATACTAGGATTTCCCGCAGCGAGCCTATAGTGTGGGAATGCTTTGGAATTACCGTCAGCAATACTCAACACCCAAGTAGTGTACTGGCCATGTTGTGTTTGTCATTTACTAAGCAGTACACCCAGTCCATGAAATCTCATGAGGGTGGGGGAGGCTGGCTATTAATGCAATGGGGAGGCACAGGAAGAAGTACAGTAAACTATATCATAAAGATAAGACTCATAATTTGAAAAATCATGATTGTATTGTATATTTCTGTAAAAAGTAGCACCTCCAGGTTTTTTTTCTAATTTAGACTGTATATCTGTGTGCATGTCTGAGTCTGTATACAAAGTATGATCTAACTTGTTTTGGGAAAATTAGAAAAAAAAACCCTGTGGATGCTAATTTTTACACACATATAATACAACTTTTTACACAGATATACAAGTTTGGCTTTTCAAATTATGAGGGTTCTCTTTATGAGCCTGACTTTACTGTATTTCTTCCCAGGCTTTCCCATTGCTTTAATAGGAATTCTCCCCACTACTAATTCCACCCTCTGCGAGACTTGTGATTTCACAGAATGGGTGAATTGCTAGCAAATGACAAACACAACATGGGACAAAGGTAGTAGAGTGAGAGTTTCAGAAAGTGAGAGATTTGGTAAGGTTTTTCAGTTTTTTTTAAATGTGGCAATCAAGCAAAACCAGGTTGATCTGGCTGTGTAAATGATTGCCACTTAAAAAAAACTGCAAAACCTTACCAAATCTATCACCTTTTGAAACTCGCACTCTATTACATTCGGCCCCATGGCCGGTACACTACTGCATGTAAATGAATGGCTCATGCTGACTTTGGTTGGGGGAAGAGAACACAAGAGGGCACGTTCATTTGTAAGGTATATTAGCATTGTGCATGCACTGAGATCGAGAGATGCCTGGTGTGAGTGAGCCGTCAGTTGACAGTCAGCACTTCTAACGTCGGGCAACTTTTTTGTCAAAAATGCATCTTATACTCATCACAATATGAATAGGGTTCACAAGCAGCTTCTGCTGATTAAAATGATATGCAACATACCTATATTCCCTGCGAGTCCCGCTGTATCTGCATACAAAATTCTATGTTACAGTGATTTCCAGGAAAACATTGTAATGTAGAATTTTGTTAGCTGATACATCCGCAGTCTCACACAGAACATAGGCATGTTGCATATTTTAATCAGCAAAAGATGCGTGTGCATCCTATTTGCATAGCGATGTGTATAAGATGCATTTACGGCAAGAAAAAGACATGCAACATTAGCAGAGCTGCCCGTAAACTGACGGCTCACTCGTAACTGATTCTCTCGATCTCTAGGTGCATGCACAATGCTAACATGCATTACAATTTAATGTGCCTTCTGTGATTTCTGGGTTCCTTTCCCCAACCAAAGCCAGCAGGAGTCATTCATTTACATACAGTAGTCTACCGGCCATGTTGTGTAACTTTTCAAATTACAAGAGTCTTCTCTCTATGAGACTGAGTTTACTGTACTTCATCCCGTGCCTCCCCATTGCTTTAACAGGCAGCCTCCCCCACCCTTAATCCCACCCACAGTGAGACTTGCGATTTCATGAATTGGTTGTACTTCTTGATAAATGACAGCATGAGCTATTCATTTATATACAGTAGTCTACCGGCCGTGTTGTGCCTGTCATTTACTAAGCAGTACACCCAGTCCGTGAAATCACAAGTCCAGCTGTGGGTGGGATTAGGGGTGAGGAAAGCTGGCTACTAAAGCAATAGGGATGCCTGGGAAGAAGTACAGTAAACTCAGCATCGTAAAGATAACACTCTCATAATTTGAAAAGCAACACTTGTATAATTGTGTAAAAAAAAATAGCATTATATCTGTGTTAAAATTAGCATCCGCTGTTTTTTTCTTATTTTCCCAAAACAAATTCTGCCTTACTTTGTATACAGACTCAGACATGGACACAAATATATAGTCAAAATCTGAATAAAAACTGGAGGTGCTCCTTTTTACACAAATATACAAGTGTGACTTTTCAAATTACAAGAGTCCTATCTTTATGAGACTGAGTTTACTGTACTTCATCCCATGCCTCCCCATTGCTTTAACAGGCAGCCTCCCCCCAATCCCAACCCGTGAGTCTTGTGATTCACAGACTGGGTGCACTACTGTATATAAATGAATAGCTCATGCAGTTATTTACCAAGCAGTATACCCAATCTGTGAAATCACAAGTCTCATGGGGGTGGGATAAGGGTGGGGGAGGCTGCCTATTAAAGCAATGGGGAGGCATGGGAAGAAGTACAGTAAACTCAGTCTAATAAAGATAAGACTCTTGTAATTTGAAAAGTCACACTTGTATATTTGTGTAAAAAGTAGCACCTCCAGTTTCTCTAACGTCCTAGTGGATGCTGGGGACTCCGTCAGGACCATGGGGATTAGCGGGCTCCGCAGGAGACAGGGCACATCTAAAAAGCTTTTTAGGTCACATGGTGTGTACTGGCTCCTCCCCCCATGACCCTCCTCCAAGCCTCAGTTAGGTTTTTGTGCCCGTCCGAGAAGGGTGCAAACTGGATGGCTCTCTTAAGGAGCTGTTTAGTAAAGTTTTTTTTAGGTTTCTAATCAGTGATTCCTGCTGGCGACAGGATCACTGCAACGAGGGACTTAGGGGAGAGACTTGCAACTCACCTGCGTGCAGGAGGATTGAAGTCTTAGGCTACTGGACACTGAGCTCCAGAGGGAGTCGGAACACAGGTCAGCCTGGGGTTCGTCCCGGAGCCGCGCCGCCGATCCCCCTTACAGATGCTGAAGAAAGACGGCGGAACGGAGGTCCGGAAACAGGCGGCAGAAGACTTCACAGTCTTCAGAGAGGTAGCGCACAGCACTGCAGCTGTGCGCCATTGTTGTCACACGGCTCACTGACATGGTCACGGAGGGTGCAGGGCGCTGCTGGGGGCGCCCTGGGCAGCAATATAAATACCTATTTGGCAAATAAATACATCACATATAGCCATTAAGGCTATATGTATGTATTTTAACCCAGGCCAGTTATTAAAAAACCGGGAGGAAAAGCCCGCCGAAAAGGGGGCGGAGCTTATTTTCCTCAGCACTCAGCGCCATTTTCCTGCCCAGCTCCGCTGGTGAGGAAGGCTCTCACTCTCCCCTGCACTGCACTACAGAAACAGGGTTAAAGAGAAGGGGGGCATAAATTGGCGATATAATTATATATTAAGAGCGCATATATAGAAACAACACCTTCTAGGGTTGTTATATACATTATAGCGCTTTTGGTGTGTGCTGGCAAACTCTCCCTCTGTCTCCCCAAAGGGCTAGTGGGTCCTGTCCTCTATCAGAGCATTCCCTGTGTGTGTGCTGTAGGTCGGTACGTGTGTGTCGACATGTATGAGGAAAATGTTGGTGAGGAGACGGAGCAAATTGCCTGTAATGGTGATGTCACTCTCTAGGGAGTCGACACCGGAATGGATGGCTTACTTATGGAATTACGTGATAATGTCAACACGCTGCAAGCCGGTTGACGACATGAGACAGCCGGCGGACAAATTAGTATCGGTCCAGGCGTCTCAGACACCGTCAGGGGCTTGTAAAAACGCCCAATTACCTCAGTCGGTCGACAGACACTGACACGGACACTGACCCCAGTGTCGACGGTGAAGAAACAAACGTATTTTTCCTTTAGGGCCACAAGTTACATGTTAAGGGCAATGAAGGAGGTGTTACATATTTCTGATACCACAAGTACCACAAATAAGGGTATTTTGTAGGGTGGGAATAAACTACTTGTAGTTTTGCCTGAATCAGATAAATTAAATGAAGTGTGTGATGATACGTGGGGTTCCTCCGATAGAAAGTTATGGGCGGTATACCCTTTCCCGCCAGAAGTAAGGGCGAGTTGGAAAACACACCTTAGGGTGGATAAGGCGCTCACACGCTTATAAAAAACATGGCGTTACCGTTTCCAGATACGGCCGCCCTCAAGGAGCCAGCTGATAGGAAGCTGGAAAATATCATAACAGTATATACACACATACTGGTGTTATACTACGACCAGCAATCGCCTCAGCCTGGATGTGCAGCGCTGAGGGGGCTTGGTCGGATTTCCTGACTGAAAATTTTGATACCCTTGACAGGGACAAGATTTTATTGACTATAGAGCATTTTAAGGATGCATTTCTATATATGCGTGATGCGCAGAGGCATATTTGCAGTCTGGCATCAAGAGTAAATGTGATGTACATATCTGCCAGACGAAGACACGACAGTGGTCAGGTGAGGCAGATTCCAGACGGCATATGGAAGTATTGCCGTATAAAGGGGCGGTCCATTGGACCTGGTGGCCATGGCAACAGCTGAAAAATCCACCTTTTGTTACCCCGAGTCACATATCGGCAGAAAAGGACACAGTCTTTTCAGTCTCAGTCCTTTCGTCCCCATACGGGCAGGCGGGCAAAGGCCAGTCATATCTGCCCAGGGGTAGAGGAAAGGGAAGAAGACTGCAGCAAGCAGCCCATTCCCAGGAACAGAAGCCCTTCACAGCTTCTGCCAAGTCCGCAGCATAACGCTGGGGCCGTACAAGCGGACTCAGGTGCGGTAGGGGGTCATCTCAAGAGTTTCAGCATCACTCGCAAGGGAACTCCGGGATCCTACATGTAGTATCCCAGGTGTACATTGGAAATTCGAGACGTCTCCCCCTCACACAATTCACAGGCTGTATTCCCAGCAGGTGATAATCAAAGTACCCCTCTTACAACAAGGAAGGGGGTAGTATTCCACACTATATTGTGGTACTGAAGCCAACCGGCTCGGTGAGATCTGAAATATTTGAACACTTACATACAAGCGTTCAAATCAAGATGGAGTCACTCGGAGCAGTGATAGCGAACCAGGAAGAAGGGGACGATATGGTGTCACTGGATATCAGGGACGCTTACCTACAGGTCCAAATTTGCCCTTCTCACCAAGGGTACTTCAGGTTCCTGGTACAGCACTGTCACTATCAGTTCAGACGCTGCCGTTTGGATTGTCCACGGCGCCCCGGGTCTTTACCAAGGTAATGGCCGGAATGATGAATTTTCTTAAAAGAAACATGGACGCTTTCCTGATAAGGGCAAGGTCCAGAGAACAGTTGGAGGTCGGAGTAGCACTATCTTAAGTAGTTCTACGACAGCACGAGTGGATTCTAAATATTCCAAAATCGCAGCTTTTTCCGACGACACGTCTACTGTTCCTAGGGATGATTCTGGACACAGTCCAGAAAAACGTGTTTCTCCCAGTGGAGAAAGCCAGGGAGTTATCCGAGCTAATCGGGATCCTCCTAAAACCAGGAAAAGTGTCAGTGCATCATTGCACAAGAGTCCTGGTAAAAAATAGTGGCTTATTACGAAGCAATTCCATTCGGCAGATTTCCCGCAAGAACTCTTCAGTGGGATCTGCTGGACAAATGGTCCGGATCGCATCCTCAGATGCATCAGCGGATAACCCTATATCCAAGGACAAGGGTGTCTCTCCTGTGGTGATTACAGAGTGCTCATCTTCTAGAGGGCCGCAGATTCGGCATTCAGGATTGGATGCCGGTGACCACGGAGGCCAGCCTGAGAGGCTGGGGAACAGTCACACAGGGAAAAAATTTCCAGGGAAGTGTGATTAAGTCTGGAGAATTCTCTCCGCATAAAAAAGCTTAGAGCAAATTTATAATGCTCCAAACTTAGCAAGACCTCTGCTTCAAGGTCAGCCGGTATTGATCCAGTGGGATAACATCACGGCAGTCGCCCACGTAAACAGAAAGGGCGGCACAAGAAGCAGGAGGGCAGTGACAAAACTGCAAGGATTTTTCGCTAGGCGGAAAATCATGTGATAGCACTGTCAGCAGTGTTCTTTCCGGGAGTGGACGACTGGGAAGCAGACTTCCTCAGCAGGCATGACCTCCACCCGGGAGAGTGGAAACTTCATAGGGAAGTTTTTCAGCATGATTGTGGACCGTTGGCAAAGACCAAAGGTGGACATGATGGTGTCCCGCCCGAACAAAAAACGGGACAGGTATTCCGCCAGGTCTTGAGACCTTCAGGCGATAGCTGTGGATGTTCTGGTAACACCGTGGGTGTACCAGTCAGTGTATGTGTTCCCTCCTCTGTTTCTCATAACCAAGGTATTGAGAATTACAAGACATAGAGGAGTATGAACTATACTAGTGGCTCCGGATTGGCCAAGAGGGACTTGGTACCCGGAACTTCAAGAGATGCTCACAGAGGACTAAGGACCTGGGGAGCTAAGAAGGGACTTGCTTCAGCAAGTACCATGTATATTCCAAGACTTACCGCGGCTGCGTGTGACGGCATGGCGGTTAAATGCCGGATCCTGAAGGGAAAAGGCATTCCATAAGAGGTCATACCTACCCTGGTCAAAGCCAGGAAGGAGGTGACCGCACAACGTCATCACCACATGTGGTGAAAATATGTTGCGTGGGTGAGGCCAGGATGGCTCCACGAAGGAAATTCAACTAGGTCGAATTCTACACTTCCTGAAAACAGGAGTGTTTTGAGCCTCAAATTGGGGTTCATTAAGATTTAAATTTCGGCCCTGTAGATTTTCTTCCAGAAAGAATTGACTTCAGTTCCTGAAGTCCAGATTGTAAAGGGTGTATTGCATATACAGCTCTTTTGTGCCTCTAGGGGCACCGTGAGATCTCAACATAGTGTTGGGATTCCTTAAAATCATATTGGTTTGAACCGCTCAAATCTGTGGATTTGAAATATCTCACATGGAAAGTGACCATGCTGTTGACCAATATCTCACATGGAAAGTGACCATGTTGTTAGCCCTGGCCTCGGCCAGGCGATTGTCAGAATGGGCGGCTTTGTCTTACAAAAGCCCATATTAAAATTTTCCATTTGAACAGGGCAGAACTGGGACTCGTCTCCAGTTTCTTCCTAAAGGGGTGTCAGCGTTTTCACCTGAAACAACCTATTGTGGTGCCTGCGGCTACTAGGGACTTGGAGGACTCCAAATTACTAGACGTTGTCAGGGCCCTAAAAATATATATATATATATATATATATATATATAGTTAGGACGGCTGGAGTCAGAAAGTCTGACTTGCTGTTTATATTGTATGCACCCAACAAGCTGGGTGCTCCTGCTTCTAAGCAGTCTATTGCACGCTGGATTTGTAGTACAATTCAGCTTGCACATTCTGTGGCAGGCCTGCCACAGCCGAAATATGTAGATGCCCATTCCACAAGGAAGGTGGGCTCATCCTGGGCGGCTGCCCGAGGAGTCTCGGCATTACAACTTTGCCGAGCAGCTACGTGGTCAGGGGAGAACACGTTTGTAAAATTTTACAAATTTGATACTCTGGCTAAGGAGGACCTGGAGTTCTCTCATTCGGTGCTGCAGAGTCATCCGCACTCTCCCGCCCGTTTGGGAGCTTTGGTATAATCCCCATGGTCCTGACGGAGTCCCCAGCATCCACTAGGACGTTAGAGAAAATAAGAATTTACTTACCGATAATTCTATTTCTCGTAGTCCGTAGTGGATGCTGGGCGCCCATCCCAAGTGCGGATTGTCTGCAATGCTTGTACATAGTTATTGTTACAAAAATCGGGTTATTACTATTGTTGTGAGCCATCTTTTCAGAGGCTACTTCGTTTTCTTATCATACTGTTAACTGGGTTCAGATCACAAGTTGTACGGTGTGATTGGTGTGGCTGGTATGAGTCTTACCCGGGATTCAAGATCCTTCCTTATTGTGTACGCTCGTCCGGGCACGGTACCTAACTGAGGCTTGGAGGAGGGTCATGGGGGGAGGAGCCAGTACACACCATGTGACCTAAAAAGCTTTTTAGATGTGCCCTGTCTCCTGCGGAGCCCGCTAATCACCATGGTCCTGACGGAGTCCCCAGCATCCACTACGGACTACGAGAAATAGAATTATCGGTAAGTAAATTCTTATTTTTTTTTTATTCTGACTATGTCTGTGCGCATGTCTGAGTCTGTATACAAAGTATGACAGAACTTGTTTTGGGAAAATTAGAAAACCCTGTGGATGCTTATTTTTACACAGCTATACTATACAAGTGTATCCGTTGTGGGAATCGAACCCTAGCTCACGAGCACGGTAACTATTGACAATACCACTATGCCAAGAGAGCTATGGAGAAAGGTGACACCTGCAGTGACATGGCGATGTTGCTCATTGTCTTTTTTTTTAATAGTGTTGTGTGTCCCTACTCCATCGGTAATTGTAATGATTTTTTTTTCTTTTAGAGAGCTGTGTAGAACTCTGAACTGTGATTATCTTCGTGTGCGTTGGAGACGCTGATCAAATCTTGCCAGTGTTCACATTTCTAATTAATGTAGAAGTAATCTAAAAAAGTAGTTCTAAAACTGAAAGCATCATTTCAGTTTACAATGGAGACTCCACACATGAGCAATGGTGTTTTTTAAAAGCGACACTTGGTGGACGAACACCAGTATTGCACCGAATGGAGACTTAATTAACTACACTGTGACTGAATACACCACACTGCGACAAGGCGCAGGCAAATGTAATGCAATTAGTTTTTTGAGCATGGTGTTAGGGTCTCCTGCCCTGTGCTGCCACGTCGTCATGGCAACCGGGAGACAAGTGCTAGTGGAGTAACCTGAGCGCAGCTGATACTCCGGTTCGGGTCTTTTGCTGTGCAGTGGTTATAGGCTCTGTGCACGGCAGGGGATCCGGTGCTGGTTTTTGTGCTCACAGTCTGTGAGGTCTGAGTGGGGCGTGGACAGCACCTGCTTTATAAGGCCTCTTTTCAGGGTAAGCAGATGCTGCTGAATCTTTGTTGGTTAGTCAGTTCATGAAAGTTAGCCAGTACTGTGTAGCTTTGTATTTGTTTGTTGCTTACTGCAAATAGGCTGTCAGGAATCGACTCACCGCTGTTATGTCGGTCCGCCGGAGCGGACTCTGTCCGGGGTCACTGCATGTTGCTGTCACCTGTCGCCCTGTTCGTGGATGCACCCTCAGGCCTGGAAGCGCCCCTGGAGTCAACGGGCGTGTGAGCGCGCCGCGTTCCTGCCGGGCCGCGGCATGGGCGCCGCCATGACAGTATTCCCCAGTGTAAGTGCGGCGGCCAATCCGGAGCTTGGCCGCACCCCCTTGTCTCACTCCAGCCAATGCCTGCCGGTCAGGGGGTATATCAGGAGCTGCTGGGTGAGGCAGAGGTTGTCCTGAACTTTGTGTCACTCCTGCGACTCGTGTGTTTGGACCTGTTATCCTGTTCCTCCGTGTTCCTGGATATTCACCTGATCCTCCGTGTTCCTGGATACTCCCCTGTGTCTCCGTGTTCCTGGATATTCTCCTGTATCTGCTACTCTGTGGAACTACAAGCACCAGCACCACAGCAATACCTTTCTGGCTTCACACCTTCTACACCTGCAGTGTGCTCCAGCCATCAGCAGTAGAGACTCCCTATCCAGGTGCATTCCAACATCTCACCTGTGATTCAGCCTGCAAGCTGATTGTGCTTTCCACCAGCACAGTGGACATTAACACCACGTCTCCTGCATTGCTACCAGGTTTGCTACTATTATTCCCATCTCTGCTGGCTCCACGTTTTAACCATTCCGGTTTCATTTCCATGCTTCATACTTTGCCATAGACTTTCAGTTCTCAAACCATCATATACCATTGTCATTACCATTGCCGTTACCATTGCTATTTCCATTGCATTCGTTTGTTTTACTTTCTGCTGCATTATTATTATCTGGACTTTCTGTTACTAATAAACTACATTGTGCACATGCGCAGAAATCCAATACTGCCTCCTCACTTCATTCCTCCTACCTCCACTGACCCACTAGCGCCCCCTCCGGGGACACAAACAAAACCGTCTCTGACAGTAAGTTCAGGACCGATGGACTCGGACGGTGGTCAGAGTGTGGGGTCAGGGGTCTTAAAAAATCTGGTCTCCCGTTTGGATGGACAAGAGGTTGTGCAGCAGCAGATATTCCAGTTTCTGCAAGGGATGTCATCCCGGATTGATACGTTACAACAATCTCTGTTAAGTGCGCCTGCACCTCCAGTTCCTGTTACCCCTGCACATGCCAGTGTTGGGGGTTCTTCTTCTTCTCCGGCTGCATCTGCTCCTGTATCTCGTTTGCACTTGCCTGTGCCTAGCAGGTATGATGGCAGTCCGAAGTTATGCCGTGGGTTCCTCAACCAGTGTGAAGTCCAGTTTGAACTTTTACCTCACAATTTTCCCACGCCAAGATCCAAGGTTGCTTATATCATCTCACTGCTCTCTGGATCAGCCCTGAGCTGGGTGTCTCCTCTGTGGGAACGTGCCGACCCGTTGATGAACAACTATGCCGAGTTTGTTTCCATCTTCAGACGCATCTTCGATGAACCGGGTCGTGCAACATCAGCCTCCGCAGATCTTCTCCAGCTCAGTCAAGGGACTCGCAGTATGGGCCAATACGTCATCCAGTTCCAGACGCTAGCCGCAGAGATCCAGTGGAATAACCAAGCCTTGGTAGCAGCCTTCTGGCATGGACTCTCGGAGAGGATAAAAGATGAACTGGCAACTCGTGATATTCCTGAGCAATTACCCGAGCTAATCTCCCTATGTATCAAGTTGGACTCTCGCATCCGCGAACGCAACAATGAGCGTGCTCGTGCTGAGTGTCGCAAACCAAGAATGGTACCTCCTGTACAGTTGCAGCCTCCACCTTCTGATGAGCCTATGCAAATTAATAGGTCCCGCTTAACTGCTGAGGAGCGGTCAAGGAGACTCCGTGAGAGACTGTGTCTTTACTGTGCGGCAGTAGGCCACCAAATAAGTTCTTGTCCAGTGCGTTCGGGAAATGCCAGATCCTGACTTGTAAGGGAGGAGTCAAGTTGGGATCTTTCAAGCAAGCTCCTTCAACCCAAGATCTCATTCTTCCTGTGACCTTAGAGACGGCGGCTGGACTCCAATCTGCAACTGCGTTGGTAGACTGTGGTGCAGCGGGGAATTTCATCACTCAAGCTGCGGTAGACAAGTTTCATCTGCCGGTCTATGAACTTCCATGTCCCGTCTACATTACGGCAGTAGATGGTAGCCGTATCTCTAAGGGGTATATCACTCAACAAACCAGGCCAGTGATACTGGGGGTTGGGTTCCTGCATTCTGAGTTAATAAAGTTTTTAGTTATTCCACAGGCAACTCAGGAGATTGTGTTAGGTATGCCCTGGCTCCAGCTACATAACCTGCAGATTGATTGGGCTACATTACAACTAACTGCTTGGGGGTCACATTGCCGTCAGTCTTGTTTAGCCCAAGTTGTTCCTGTCAAGACTTCTGAAATCAAGACCCCGTCTACTCTTCCAATGGCCTACCAAGACTTCGCTGACGTCTTCAGCGAAAAGGCCGCTGATGTTCTACCGCCCCATAGAGAGTGGGATTGCCCCATCGACCTTGTTCCTGGCAAAAAACCACCTAGGGGGCGCACCTACCCGTTATCTGTTCCTGAAACCGAAGCGATGAGTAAATACATCCAAGAAAATCTACAGAAAGGATTCATCCGTCCCTCATCATCACCTGCTGGGGCAGGTTTCTTTTTTGTTAAAAAGAAAGATGGAGGACTACGTCCATGTATTGACTACCGGGAACTTAATGACATTACCATTAAGAACAGCTACCCGTTACCTCTTATTACCGAGTTATTTGATAGGGTCAAAGGAGCCCGCATCTTCACCAAGTTAGATCTCCGCGGTGCCTATAATCTCATCAGAATCCGCAGCGGTGATGAATGGAAGACGGCTTTGAATACTCGGGATGGCCATTACGAGTACCTGGTAATGCCATTCGGGTTGAGCAATGCTCCAGCAGTGTTCCAGCACTTTGTTAATGAAATCTTCCGTGACGTTCTGTACAAATATCTCGTAGTTTACCTGGACGATATCCTCATCTTCTCTCAAGACCTCTCCTCTCATCGTCTCCAAGTCCGTGAAGTTCTCCGACGTCTTCGTGAGAATCGTCTCTACGGCAAGTTGTCCAAGTGCACCTTCGAAGTTGCCTCCATACCCTTCCTGGGGTATATAATTTCTGGATCGGATCTTCAGATGGACCCGGCAAAATTGGAAGCCATTGCCAATTGGTCCATTCCGAATACTCTCAAGTCAATTCAACGATTCCTGGGCTTCGCCAATTATTATAGGAAATTCATCCGAGGCTTTTCAACTCTCATTGCTCCTATTACCAGCCTAACTCGAAAAGGGGCAGATCATTCCAACTGGTCAGAAGATGCCCTGGCTGCGTTTCAGAAAATCAAGATGGCTTTTATGACCGCACCAGTCTTGCTACAACCTGATGTTAATAAACCATTCGAGTTGGAGGTGGATGCCTCCACAGTAGGAGTGGGAGCTGTTCTCTCTCAGATAGGAGCTGACGGGAAGATCCATCCCTGTGGATTCTTTTCCCGCAAATTTCTTCCTGCTGAAGTTAATTATTCCATCGGAGATCAAGAGCTTCTGGCGATTAAACTGGCCCTTGAGGAATGGAGGTATCTCCTGGAAGGGGCAAAGTTTCCATTTAACATCTATACGGATCATAAAAACCTGCTCTATTTGAAGGCAGCTCAGTGCCTTAATCCTCGCCAGTCCCGATGGGCTATGTTCTTCTCCCGTTTTAATTTTAAGCTCCATTTCCGCCCAGGTTCTCAGAATACCAAAGCAGATGCCCTGTCTCGATCCATGGAATCCGAGGACGAGATGTCCGATCCAGTACCACGCTCCATCCTGGATCCTGTGGCGTTTACTCATCACAAGTTTCTCCAGCTCCGCCTCCTGGCAAGATTTTTGTTGCTCCTGAACTCCGTTCTAAGTTGCTGTCTTGGGCCCATCAGTCTAAATTTACTGGGCATCCTGGTGTCCTAAAGACTTTTAAATTTCTCTCCGGGACATACTGGTGGGCGAAGATGAAAGTTGACATCAAAGACTTTGTAGCTTCTTGTCCTAAATGTGTGCAGCACAAGACTCCTCGTCAGTCTCCAGCCGGTCAGTTACAGCCATTATCCATTCCCAGCCGCCCTTGGTCACATCTGTCGATGGATTTCATCTCTGACCTTCCTTCCTCCCAAGGATTCAATACCATCTGGGTAGTGGTCGACAGATTTACCAAAATGGCTCATTTTGTTCCACTCCAAGGACTTCCTTCAGCTCCAAAACTGGCTCAAATCTTCCTGCGGGAGATTTTCCGTTTACATGGACTACCCACTGAAATAATATCTGACCGTGGAGTTCAGTTTGTGGCAAGGTTTTGGAGAGCTCTCTGTTCTGCCATGCAGGTCCATCTCAAGTTCTCGTCAGCATATCATCCTCAGACGAATGGGCAGACAGAGAGGGTAAACCAGGAGTTGGAAACTTTCCTGAGACTGTACGTATCATCTTCCCAAGATGACTGGGTGGATTTGCTCCCGTGGGCTGAATTCGCTCACAATTTCCGCTACCACACAGCTACTGAAACTACTCCGTTCTTCGCTGTTTATGGGCAACATCCACGTGTTCCTGATTTTCAAGATCTTCCTAGCATCGATGTTCCTGCTGCCACTACTGTCCTCAGTCAGTTTTCGGCAATTTGGAGGAGGATTCATACTTCCCTCAAAAAGGCTTCTGCCCGATACAAGTTCTTTGCCGACCGCAAGAGACGTGCAGTTCCCAGCTTGAAACCAGGGGAAAAAGTCTGGCTGTCCACTCGGAATCTCCGTCTTAAAGTGCCTTCGATGAAGTTTGCACCACGCTTCATCGGTCCTTTCTCCATCGAAAGAGTTCTTAACCCTGTGGCTTACAAGCTCAAGTTACCCTCTTCATTACGAATTCCTAATGCTTTCCATGTCTCTCTCCTCAGACCATTAGTCCTGAATCACTTCCAAAGAGCTCTTCCAGCTGGCCCCAGCATTCCAACTCAGCGGGGCATAGAGTTCGAGATAGAGAAGATCCTGGACTCCCGTCACCGGTATGGTCGTCTGCAATATCTCATCGACTGGTCCGGCTATGGTCTTGAGGAGAGGAGTTGGGTGAACTCTGCTGATGTCCACGCTCCCAGGTTGGTCCGTGTTTTCCACAGGTCTCATCCTTCCAAGCCACGTGGGTGTCCGGTGCCCACCCATAAAGGAGGGGGTACTGTCAGGAATCGACTCACCGCTGTTATGTCGGTCCGCCGGAGCGGACTCCGTCCGGGGTCACTGCATGTTGCTGTCACCTGTCGCCCTGTTCGTGGATGCACCCTCAGGCCTGGAAGCGCCCCTGGAGTCAACGGGCGTGTGAGCGCGCCGCGTTCCTGCCGGGCCGCGGCATGGGCGCCGCCATGACAGTATTCCCCAGTGTAAGTGCGGCGGCCAATCCGGAGCTTGGCCGCACCCCCTTGTCTCACTCCAGCCAATGCCTGCCGGTCAGGGGGTATATCAGGAGCTGCTGGGTGAGGCAGAGGTTGTCCTGAACTTTGTGTCACTCCTGCGACTCGTGTGTTTGGACCTGTTATCCTGTTCCTCCGTGTTCCTGGATATTCCCCTGATCCTCCGTGTTCCTGGATACTCCCCTGTGTCTCCGTGTTCCTGGATATTCTCCTGTATCTGCTACTCTGTGGAACTACAAGCACCAGCACCACAGCAATACCTTTCTGGCTTCACACCTTCTACACCTGCAGTGTGCTCCAGCCATCAGCAGTAGAGACTCCCTATCCAGGTGCATTCCAACATCTCACCTGTGATTCAGCCTGCAAGCCGATTGTGCTTTCCACCAGCACAGTGGACATTAACACCACGTCTCCTGCATTGCTACCAGGTTTGCTACTATTATTCCCATCTCTGCTGGCTCCACGTTTTAACCATTCCGGTTTCATTTCCATGCTTCATACTTTGCCATAGACTTTCAGTTCTCAAACCATCATATACCATTGTCATTACCATTGCCGTTACCATTGCTATTTCCATTGCATTCGTTTGTTTTACTTTCTGCTGCATTATTATTATCTGGACTTTCTGTTACTAATAAACTACATTGTGCACATGCGCAGAAATCCAATACTGCCTCCTCACTTCATTCCTCCTACCTCCACTGACCCACTAGCGCCCCCTCCGGGGACACAAACAAAACCGTCTCTGACATAGGCCTGGGGATTTGGTATTACACTCTGCCAATCCAGACCTAGCAGTAAGACTGGAGTCAGTCATTTAGCTTGCTGGGGTTCTGTTACTACTCTGTGAACCTAGCAAGTTTGCGGCTGTATTCTAAGACTTGCCTGTCTAATCCTGTCTCACTGTGCTAGGTGTCAGGGGTCAGTTTAGTGGCAGTAAGCTAAAACCTGTGCACTGCAAGTGAGAAATAGGATTGTGGAGACTCCTTGTGTCTATCATTCCATCTCTGACCAAGGAGTTTACTGCCACACCCGTTGGTAACCCTTTAGGGTTTTGCTGTTGCCCTTAGCAACAGCATTTCGGGTTCTCTACGTATTAAAACACAACATCTTGCTTTTTACATCTGAGCAGTTCTAATACAAGGGAGATACCCAGTTCCTTAGCCTCTGGGCTTCCCTGTTCACTTTGTGTGTATTTTGTTACCCTATCACCTTCTGTGTACGTTATGTCATATTCCCCAGTTTGTGAGTCCATTTGTTTTGCATAACAGTTCAAACACCAGTACATTCCTGCAGACACTGGAGTGCATAACAGTTCTGACACCAGTACTTTCCTGCAGGCACTGGTGTGCATAACATATTCAGCAGCCTAATACTCCTGTTGAAATTTTGTGGGAATATGGAGCATACCCCTCAAAATACGTTGCAACAGGTGGTCGATCAGGTGCAGGTCCTGACTCGACAATTTAATGATTTGTCCATTAAAATGCACACCTCCCAGGCTGCTGGCGGATCTCCACAGCAGCAGCACCTGCAGGGGTTAAGGAGCCGAAAGTAAATCTCCCGGATCGTTTTTCTGGAGATCGCTCACAGTTCTTTTGTTTCAAGGAGAGCTGCAAGCTATACTTCCGGCTTAGGCCTCAGTCTTCTGGGTCGGAGATTCAGCGGGTGGGCATAGTGATTTCCTTGCTACAAGGAGACCCACAGGTCTGGGCATATGGGTTGCAGCCTGACTGTCCGTCGCTTAAAAGTGTTGATGCTTTTTTTACGGCACTGGGCATGTTGTATGATGACCCTGACAAGACGGCCTCAGCCGAGGCTCAGATTTCGATCCTTAAGCAAGGGCGAAGGCCAGTTGAGGTTTACTGTACGGAGTTTCGGAGGTTGGCCCATGATACCCAGTGGAATGACCCAGCCCTGAGACACCAGTACCGAAGAGGTCTTTCTAACCAGATAAAGGACCAACTGGTACAATATCACTTGCCTGATAGCTTGGATCAGCTCATGCAGTTATCCATCCGGGTGGATAGAGGGCTGAGAGAGCGTAGGCTTGAAAGGGAGACTGAGATTTCCTTCCTTCCCAAGGGAACCTCAGACTCTGAGGAATTTTCTGAGGAGCCTATGCAGATTGGGGCTACCCGCCTCTCCTCGCGTGAGAAGACGCGGAGGAGACAGCAGGGGTTGTGTTTGTACTGTGGGAATAAAGGTCATGTGGTAGTATCATGCCTAGAAAAGCCGGAAAACTTCAGGGCCTGAGGGTGATGGGAAATATCCCGTCAGGCCAGAAGTCAGAATTTCCCAAGAAGACTTTTATCATTCCGGTGACCTTGAAGATCCTCGGTCAAACTGTCAAGACTGAGGCCTTTGTGGACAGTGGGGCCGACGGGGTTTTTATGGACCGCCAATTCGCCCTGAAACACTCTGTTCCCTTAGTACCCTTGGCATCGGAAATTGAGATTTGTGGGTTAAACGGGGAACCATTATCCCAAGGTAAAATTACCTCTTGCACTAGCCAGATTTCTTTGTTTATTGGAGCCACACACTCTGAAAAATTGTCCTTTTATGTGACTGTCTGTACTTTTGCCCCATTGCCCTCATTTCGGTCTTGTTTGACCAGCTTCGTACTGCCACCATTTTTTCTAAGATTGACCTACGCGGTGCGTACAATCTAATCCGAATAAGAGAGGGGGATGAATGGAAGACTGCCTTTAATACCCACTCAGGGCATTATGAATATTTGGTGATGCCTTTTGGGCTCTGTAATGCCCCGGCAGTCTTCCAGGATTTCATGAATGATGTGCTCAGGGAATATTTGGATAGATTCTTAGTTGTATACTTAGATGACATCCTAATCTTCTCCCATTCCCTGGAGGAACATCGGAAGCATGTACGCTTAGTCCTCCAGAAACTCAGAGACCACCGGCTTGGGGCGAAGCTGGAGAAGTGCGAATTTGAAGTTCAGCAAATCGCATTTCTAGGATATATTATCTCCCCAGAAGGTTTCCAAATGGAGGGTTCCAAGGTACAGGCAGTCCTGGATTGGGTGCAGCCCACTAGTTTGAAGGCGCTTCAGCGTTTCCTGGGCTTTGCAAATTTTTATAGAGGATTTATCGCTGGATTTTCGTCTATAGTGGCGCCCTTGGTGGCACTCACTAAGAAAGGGGCGGATGTTGCTCACTGGTCTTGTGAGGCTAAAGCGGCTTTTGCCCGTCTCAAAAGGGCATTTGTTTCGGCCAAGGTGCTGCGACACCCAGATCCAGAGCGTCCTTTTGTGGTGGAGGTGGATGCCTCTGAGATGGGTATTGGGGCAGTGCTTTCTCAGATGGGAGTGTCTGATAATCGCCTTCATCCCTGTGCTTACTTTTCCCGTAAATTTTCGCCTGCCGAGATGAATTATGACGTGGGTAACCGGGAATTGTTGGCTATTAAGGATGCACTGGAGGAGTGGAGACACTGGCTTGAGGGGGCTAAGTTTGTGGTCTCAATTCTCACTGACCATAAGAATCTGGCATATTTAGAGTCAGCGAAGCGTCTCAATGCCAGGCAGGCACGATGGGCTTTGTTTTTTGCTCGCTTTAATTTTTTGATAACATATCGCCCTGGGTCAAAAAACATCAAGGCTGATGCGCTCTCGCGGAGTTTTGCTCCAATCCAGGAGACCACCGAGGAGCCGTTGCCCATTGTTTCCCCATCATGTATTAAAGTGGGCATTACCCAGGACCTCTTATCATTAGTCCTTAGAGCACAGGAGCAGGCTCCTCCAGACCTTCCGGTAGGTCTTTTGTTTGTGCCTCCTAGGTTAAGACAGCGAGTGTTCCTGGAATTCCATGCCAAGAAGTCGGCAGGTCACCCGGGTATTGCCAGAACTCGGGAGTTGCTATCTAGGGCGGTGTGGTGGCCCTCGGTGGCTAAGGATGTGGATCAGTGGGTTCGGGCATGTGACATCTGTGCCCGAAATAAGACTCCTAGAGGGGTTCCTGTTGGCCCATTACATCCACTCTCTATCCCATCTAAGCCATGGACCCACATTTCAATGGATTTTGTGGTGGACTTGCCCAAATCCTCGGGGATGACAGCCATCTGGGTTGTCGTTGACAGGTTTTCGAAGATGGCGCACTTCGTTCCACTGGTTGGGCTGCCATCAGCCAGACGCCTGTCTGAATTATTTATGCTGCATGTTGTGCGTCTCCACGGGTTGCCACTTGATGTGGTCTCTGACCGCGGATCCCAGTTTGTGGCCAAATTCTGGAGGGCATTTTGTTCCGATCTCCAGATTTCTGTCAGCTTGTCGTCAGGCTACCATCCGCAGTCTAATGGGCAGACTGAAAGGGTGAACCAGTCCTTGGAGCAGTTCCTCAGGTGTTATGTCTCCAAGTGTCAGACTGACTGGGTTGCTCATCTGTCCATGGCGGAGTTTGCCTATAACAACGCGGCTCACTCTGCTACAGGGATCTCTCCCTTCCTTTGTGTGTATGGGCATCATCCTAAGGCCAATTCTTTTGACCCCCTGGACTCCACGCCTGGTGGTTCCTCTGTGGTTTCGGTCCTTAGAGGTATTTGGCGGAAAGTGAAGAAAGCCCTTGTGTCTGTGTCATTAGTGACCAAAAGGGTTTTTGATAAGCGGAAAAGACCCTGCAGCTTCAAATTAGGAGACTTCGTCTGGTTGTCTACCAAGAATTTGAAGTTGAGACAGCCATCTCATAAGTTAGGGCCCCGGTTCATCGGCCCTTATAAGATCACCAGGGTTATCAATCCGGTGGCATTTCAGTTAGATCTGCCCCGTTCTTTGGGTATCAATAAAACATTTCATTGTTCCCTTTTAAAACGGGCGATTAGTAATCCTTCTTCCAGTGGAAGACCTTCCCCTCTTCTGATACGTGGCCAGAGGGAGTTTGTTGTTGAAAGGATTCTTGACTCCAAGGTGGTTCGGGGTCGGCTGTCATTTGTGGTGCACTGGAAGGGGTATGGCCCGGAGGAGCGGTCGTGGGTGCGCAGTTGTGATCTTCATGCCCCCAGACTGATACGCTCTTTCTTCTCGCAGTTCCCCGATAAACCCGGTGGTAGGGGTTCTTTGACCCCTCGTCAGAGGGGGGGTACTGTTAGGGTCTCCTGCCCTGTGCTGCCACGTCGTCATGGCAACCGGGAGACAAGTGCTAGTGGAGTAACCTGAGCGCAGCTGATACTCCGGTTCGGGTCTTTTGCTGTGCAGTGGTTATAGGCTCTGTGCACGGCAGGGGATCCGGTGCTGGTTTTTGTGCTCAGTCGGTGAGGTCTGAGTGGGGCGTGGACAGCACCTGCTTTATAAGGCCTCTTTTCAGGGTAAGCAGATGCTGCTGAATCTTTGTTGGTTAGTCAGTTCATGAAAGTTAGCCAGTACTGTGTAGCTTTGTATTTGTTTGTTGCTTACTGCAAATAGGCCTGGGGATTTGGTATTACACTCTGCCAATCCAGACCTAGCAGTAAGACTGGAGTCAGTCGTTTAGCTTGCTGGGGTTCTGTTACTACTCTGTGAACCTAGCAAGTTTGCGGCTGTATTCTAAGACTTGCCTGTCTAATCCTGTCTCACTGTGCTAGGTGTCAGGGGTCAGTTTAGTGGCAGTAAGCTAAAACCTGTGCACTGCAAGTGAGAAATAGGATTGTGGAGACTCTCCTTGTGTCTATCATTCCATCTCTGACCAAGGAGTTTACTGCCACACCCGTTGGTAACCCTTTAGGGTTTTGCTGTTGCCCTTAGCAACAGCATTTCGGGTTCTCTACGTATTAAAACACAACATCTTGCTTTTTACATCTGAGCAGTTCTAATACAAGGGAGATACCCAGTTCCTTAGCCTCTGGGCTTCCCTGTTCACTTTGTGTGTATTTTGTTACCCTATCACCTTCTGTGTACGTTATGTCATATTCCTCAGTTTGTGAGTCCATTTGTTTTGCATAACAGTTCAAACACCAGTACATTCCTGCAGACACTGGAGTGCATAACAGTTCTGACACCAGTACTTTCCTGCAGGCACTGGTGTGCATAACACATGGCTACATCTGTAAGGTCTTTGTCTTGTTTCTCCTATCCCATTCCCCTATATAACCAATCTGGCATAAACCAGATTTTACCTCAGGACTCACCTCATCAGTGTTTTCTGTTTGGTCTATCTTTGGGTTTTACTTCCTAGTTGTTAAGGCTCATTCCCTACCTTTCATTAATTTACAGAGCATTTTCACCTACTGACATCCGTTTTTCATCAATACCTAAAACTTAGACTGTTTTTTTCACTCTCGTTTTTGTAAGTTTCCTCCTCACCCTCTTACTCCCTATGAAAGCTATGGATGAACTAGTGGCAAATCTAGGGGTCTCATATCCTCTCTATATACCAGACAAATACAGGATTTTAATACCTATCTGTAAATCCTTTTCTCCTAGTCCGTAGAGGATGCTGGGGTCCAATTTATGACCATAGGGTATAGATGGTTCCGCTTGAGCCATGGGCACTTTAAGACTTTTTAAGGGTGTGAACTGGCTCCTCCCTCTATGCCCCTCCTCCAGACCTCATTTATAGGAACTGTGCCCAGGGAGATGGACATTTCGAGGAAAGAATTTACTTTTATACTAATGGTGAGATTCATACCAGCTCACACCTCAACCATGCTGCACAACATGGCATTCAACATAACACACGCCAACAGGCATGAACCATTTACAACAACATGCTGAAAACAAATGTAACACACTTGTGTAACTAACTGAACAAAACTGCAGCTAAAGTATGCACTGGGTCGGGCGCCGAGCATCCTCTACGGACTAGGAGAAAAGGATTTACTGGTAGGTATTAAAATCCTGTTTTCTCATACGTTCTAGAGAATGCTGGCGTCCATTTCATGACCATGGGGTTTATACCAAAGCTCCAGTACGGGCGGGAGAGTGCGGATGACCCTGCAGCACCGACTGACCAAACTTGAGGTCCTCATCGGCCAAAGTGTCAAACTTATAAAATTTAGCAAAAGTGTTTGACCCTGACCAAGTAGCTGCTCGGCAAAGTTGCAATGCTGAGACCACCCCGGGCAGCCGCCCAGGACGAGCTCACCTTCTAGTAGAATGGGCCTTCACCGTCGTAGGTAACGGCAATCCAGCCATAGAATGAGCGTGCTGAATCATACTTCTGATCCAGCACGCAATAGTCTGCTTAGAAGCAGGACACCCAAGCTTGCTGGGAGCATACAGGTCAAACAGAGCCTGTTTTCTGTAACCAAGCTGTTCTTGCAACATAAATCTTCAAAGCTCTAACCACATCTAGAGACTGTGACTCAGTGAAAGTGTCAGTAGCTACTGGCACCACAATAGGTTGCCATCCTTAAATGATTCACCCCCCCCCCCCTCAAAATACCTGCGGCGTTGGAGGGTGAGTACTGCTGTTCCGGGTCCGGGTGCGGGTGGGCGGCCGGGTCCGGGTGCGGGGCCGGGTCCGGGTGGGAGGGCGGCCGGCCAGGAATCGTCCAAGGCGCTTGTGTGCACTGTGCCGGCGTCTGACGTTAGATACCGGCGCCACTCAGCGCGCATAGCGCACACAAGCGCCTGCAGTGACCAGGGCCGGCTTCATGTTCGAATATGGCTGCGCCCATTAAGGGTGGCGCCCTGCGCGGCCGCTCTATTCGAACATGCCTAGAGCCGGCCCTGAGTATGACAATACTGCTTTTCTATCCTTTGGCTACGGGTGGCACAGCCAGGTGGCGCCACCTCCTTGCCTGGCGCCCCTGGCGAGTGCCATCCTGGCCAATGGGTAGATACACCCCTAACTGTATATGTATAGTGTTATCATATAGCAGGGACTCTGTCCTAGGTTATACACATGATACACTAGGGACTATATACCAATAACATCTATCTATATATATACTGTATATGTATAATGTGCAGTGTTATTATACTGCAGGGACTATGTCCTAGGTTATACACATGATACACTAGGCCCTATATACCAATAACATCTATCTCTATATATACTGTATATGTACAATGTGCAGTGTTATTATACTGCAGGGATACTGTCCTAGGTTATACACATGATACGCTAGGGACTATATACCAATAACATCTATCTCTATATATACTGTATATGTATAATGTGCAGTGTTATTATACAGAAGGGACTCTGTCCTAGGTTATATACATGATACACTAGGGACTATATACCAATAACATCTATCTCTATATATACTGTATATGTATAATGTGCAGTGTTATTATACAGCAGGGACGCTGCCCTAGGTTATACACATGATACACTAGGGACTACATACCAATAACATCTATCCCTATATATACTGTATATGTATAATGTGCAGTGATATTATACTGCAGGGATACTGTCCTAGGTTATATACATGATACACTAGGGACTATATACCAATAACATCTCTATATATACTGTATATGTATAATGTGCAGTGTTATTATACAGCAGGGACGCTGTCCTAGGTTACACACATGATACACTAGGGACTATATACCAATAACATCCATCTCTATATATACTGTATATGTATAATGTGCAGTGTTATTATACAGCAGGGACGCTGCCCTAGGTTATACACATGATACGCTAGGGACTATATACCAATAACATCTATCTCTATATATACTGTATATGTATAATGTGCAGTGTTATTATACAGCAGGGATACTGTCCTAGGTTATATACATGATACGCTAGGGACTATATACCAATAACATCTATTTCTATATATACTGTATATGTATAATGTGCAGTGTTATTATACAGCAGGGACGCTGCCCTAGGTTATACACATGATACACTAGGGACTATATACCAATAACATCTATCTATATATATATACTGTATATGTATAATGTGCAGTGTTATTATACAGCAGGGATACTGTCCTAGGTTATACACATGATACGCTAGGGACTATATACCAATAACATCTATTTCTATATATACTGTATATGTATAATGTGCAGTGTTATTATACAGCAGGGAGTCTGTCCTAGGTTATACACATGATACACTAGGGACTATATACCAATAACATCTATCTATATATATATATACTGTATATGTATAATGTGCAGTGTTATTATACAGCAGGGATACTGTCCTAGGTTATATACATGATACACTAGGGACTATATACCAATAACATCTATTTCTATATATACTGTATATGTATAATGTGCAGTGTTATTATACAGCAGGGAGTCTGTCCTAGGTTATACACATGATACACTAGGGACTATATACCAATAACATCTATCTATATATATATATACTGTATATGTATAATGTGCAGTGTTATTATACAGCAGGGATACTGTCCTAGGTTATATACATGATACACTAGGGACTATATACCAATAACATCTATCTCTATATATACTGTATATGTTTAATGTGCAGTGTTATTATACAGCAGGGACTCTGTCCTAGGTTATACACATGATACACTAGGGACTATATACCAATAACATCTATCTCTATATATACTGTATATGTATAATGTGCAGTGTTATTATACAGCAGGGATACTGTCCTAGGTTATATACATGATACACTAGGGACTATATGCCAATAACATCTATCTCTATATATACTGTATATGTATAATGTGCAGTGTTATTATACAGCAGGGATACTGTCCTAGGTTATATACATGATACACTAGGGACTATATACCAATAACATCTATCTATATATATACTGTATATGTATAATGTGCAGTGTTATTATACAGCAGGGACTCTGTCCTAGGTTATACACATGATACACTAGGGACTATATACCAATAACATCTATCTCTATATATACTGTATATGTATAATGTGCAGTGTTATTATACAGCAGGGACGCTGCCCTAGGTTATACACCTGATACACTAGGGACTACATACCAATAACATCTATCCCTATATATACTGTATATGTATAATGTGCAGTGTTATTATACAGCAGGGACGCTGCCCTAGGTTATACACATGATACACTAGGGACTTTGGGGTCCAGTTACTAACAGTACTCTGCTCCCTGCGCTATTCCTCCTCCTGCTCGCCTGCTTAACGCTGTGTTTCTGGGTGCAGTTACCGCTTCTATTACTAAGATTCTGCTAGATGAAGCGGCTGAACGGTAACTCACCCTCCCTGCGATGACTGTCCTAGTTCATAACGCTGGTATACTGCGCATGTGCAGTTTCCCTTGGCCAATCCCAGGCGGACCTGCTGTGATTGATTGAGAAACGCTCCTCACACACTTCACAGCTGCATCAGCCTGCCTCGAGGACACAGAGTGAAGCCACGTCAGCTGACCTGCTCCAGCAGGATTTTTTTTTTACAAACAAGAAAAACTTTAATCAGAAAACAAAAAACGAACACTGCAGGTCAGCAGACAACGGCTCTGTGCTGCAGGGAGGGCTGTTAACGGCAGCTAAACCTGACGAAGCAGGTACAGGAGGAAAGGGGCAGCGGTGACTCATCAGAGGTTTTAGTAATAGCAGAGGGGAATATCGCCGCCATAGTAGCCTATGGCAGTGCGATAGTAGGCACAGTACTTAGCACAGGCAGATAACAGGCAGTGAAAATGCTTTAGTACATGCAGAGAAGCGATATGTACAAGCATTTTCACTGAATTTTTCGTTGTGGAGGCTTATCTCCGTTTAGTAACTGGACCCCTATATACCAATAACATCTATCTCTATATATACTGTATATGTATAATGTGCAGTGTTATTATACAGCAGGGATACTGTCCTAGGTTATACACATGATACGCTAGGGACTATATACCAATAACATCTCTCTATATATACTGTATATGTATAATGTGCAGTGTTATTATACAGCAGGGACTCTGTCCTAGGTTATATACATGATACGCTGGGGACTATATACCAATAACATCACTCTCTATATATACTGTATATGTATAATGTACAGTGTTATTATACAGCAGGGACTCTGCCCTAGGTTATACACATGATACACACTAGGGACTATATACCAATAACATCTATCTATATATATACTGTATATGTATAATGTGCAGTGTTATTATACAGCAGGGACTCTGTCCTAGGTTATACACATGATACACTAGGGACTATATACCAATAACATCTATCTATATATATACTGTATATGTATAATGTGCAGTGTTATTATACAGCAGGGATACTGTCCTAGGTTATATACATGATACACTAGGGACTATATACTAATAACATCTATCTCTATATATACACTGTATATGTATAATGTGCACAGTGTTATTATACAGCAGGGACGCTGTCCTAGGTTATACACATGATACACTAGGGACTATATACCAATAACATCTCTCTCTATATATACTGTATATGTATAATGTGCAGTGTTATTATACAGCAGGGACGCTGTCCTAGGTTATACACATGATACACTAGGGACTATATACCAATAACATCTCTCTCTATATATACTGTATATGTATAATGTGCAGTGTTATTATACAGCAGGGACGCTGTCCTAGGTTATATACATGATACACTAGGGACTATATACCAATAACATCTCTCTCTATATATACTGTATATGTATAATGTGCAGTGTTATTATACAGCAGGGACCAGAGGCGTAACTAGGGTAGGGCGAGTGGGGCACGTGCCCTGGGCGCCCTGGCAGGCCCAGGAGAGGGGGGCGCCGCCGGCGTCCAGGGCATCATGCCCCACTCGCCCCGTTACACCTAAATGTGAGGGGAGAAGAGAGCACAGCGTCTCTCCCTCCCCTCACCGCCGCTGGAGCACGAGCAGCGCTGCCAGCAGCGCTGCCGTGTCCGGTCTCCGGCGCTAGCCAATCAGGGCTTGCGGACCGGCTCCTGATTGGCTGCCGGTCCGCGAGCTCTGATTGGCTAGCGAACCGGCGCCAGACGGCCGCCGGCGTCCGGAGACCTGGAGCAGCGCCAGCGAGGGAAAGGAGAAGCGCTGCTCTCCTCCCCTCACAGCCACAGGTGAGTGACAGGGCATGGGGGGAAGTCCGGCGGCAGAACTGGGGGGGGGGGACGGACGGACCTGGCACTGTGGGGCACAGTAACTGGCACTGTGGGGCATGTAACTGGCACTGTATCTGGCACTGTGGGGCATGTATCCAGCACTGTGGGGCACTGTAACTGGCGCTGTGGGGCACTGTATCTGGCACTGTCGGGCATTGTATCCAGCACTGTCGGGCATTGTATCCAGCACTGTGGGGCATGTAACTGGCACTGTGGGGCATGTAACTGGCACTGTGGGGCACTGTAACTGGCACTGTATCTGGCACTGTGGGGCATGTATCCAGCACTGTGGGGCACTGTAACTGGCGCTGTGGGGCACTGTGGGGCATTGTATCCAGCACTGTGGGGCATGTAACTGGCACTGTGGGGCACTGTAACTGGCACTATGGGGCATGTATCCGGCACTGTGGGGCACTGTAACTGGCACTGTGGGGCACTGTAACTGGCACTGTGGGGCATGTAACTGGCACTGTGGGGCACTGTATCTGGCACTGTGGGGCATGTATCCAGCACTGTGGGGCACTGTAACTGGCGCTGTGGGGCACTGTATCTGGCACTGTCGGGCATTGTATCCAGCACTGTGGGGCATGTAACTGGCACTGTGGGGCATGTAACTGGCACTGTGGGGCACTGTAACTGGCACTGTGGGGCACTGTAACTGGCACTGTGGGGCATGTAACTGGCACTGTGGGGCACTGTATCTGGCACTGTGGGGCATGTATCCAGCACTGTGGGGCACTGTAACTGGCGCTGTGGGGCACTGTATCTGGCACTGTCGGGCATTGTATCCAGCACTGTCGGGCATTGTATCCAGCACTGTGGGGCATGTAACTGGCACTGTGGGGCATGTATCCAGCACTGTGGGGCACTGTAACTGGCGCTGTGGGGCACTGTATCTGGCACTGTCGGGCATTGTATCCAGCACTGTGGGGCATGTAACTGGCACTGTGGGGCATGTAACTGGCACTGTGGGGCACTGTAACTGGCACTGTGGGGCATGTAACTGGCACTGTGGGGCACTGTATCTGGCACTGTGGGGCATGTATCCAGCACTGTGGGGCACTGTAACTGGCGCTGTGGGGCACTGTATCTGGCACTGTCGGGCATTGTATCCAGCACTGTCGGGCATTGTATCCAGCACTGTGGGGCATGTAACTGGCACTGTGGGGCATGTAACTGGCACTGTGGGGCACTGTAACTGGCACTGTGGGGCACTGTAACTGGCACTGTGGGGCACTGTAACTGGCACTGTATCTGGCACTGTGGGGCATGTATCCAGCACTGTGGGGCACTGTAACTGGCGCTGTGGGGCACTGTGGGGCATTGTATCCAGCACTGTGGGGCATGTAACTGGCACTGTGGGGCACTGTAACTGGCACTATGGGGCATGTATCCGGCACTGTGGGGCACTGTAACTGGCACTGTGGGGCACTGTAACTGGCACTGTGGGGCACTGTAACTGGCACTGTGGGGCATGTAACTGGCACTGTGGGGCACTGTATCCGGCACTGTGGGGCACTGTATCCGGCACTGTGGGGCACTGTAACTGGCACTGTAACTGGCACTGAGTGGGGCATTGTATCCGGCACTGAGTGGGGCATTGTATCCGGCACTGAGTGGGGCATTGTATCCGGCACTGAGTGGGGCATTGTATCTGGCACTGAGTGGGGCATGTATCTGGCACCGTGGGGCAATGTAACTGGCACTGTGGGCCATTTTCAGTGGCCACACCCCTTCTGGAGCGTAGCCACACCCCTTCTTGAGTGTGACCACGCCCATTTTTTTTGACGCGCGCCTTCGGCGCGCGCACATGCTTTTTTGGGTGTTTTTTTTTTTTTTTAAGGGGGGGGGGGGGGGCGCCATTTTCCATCTTGCCCTGGGCTCCAGAAACCCTAGTTACGCCTCTGGCAGGGACGCTGTCCTAGGTTATACACATGATACACTAGGGACTATATACCAATAACATCTCTCTCTATATATACTGTATATGTATAATGTGCAGTGTTATTATACAGCAGGGACGCTGTCCTAGGTTATATACATGATACACTAGGGACTATATACCAATAACATCTATCTCTATATATACTGTATATGTATAATGTGCAGTGTTATTATACAGCAGGGATGCTGCCCTAGGTTATATACATGATACACTAGGGACTATATACCAATAACATCTATCTCTATATATACTGTATATGTATAATGTGCAGTGTTATTATACAGCAGGGACTCTGTCCTAGGTTATATACATAATACGCTAGGGACTATATACCAATAACATCTATCTCTATATATACTGTATATGTATAATGTGCAGTGTTATTACACAGCAGGGACTCTGTCCTAGGTTATATACATGATACGCTGGGGACTATATACCAATAACATCTATCTCTATATATACTGTATATGTATAATGTGCAGTGTTATTATACAGCAGGGACTCTGTCCTAGGTTATACACTGATACACTAGGTACTATATACCAATAACATCTATCTCTATATATACTGTATATGTATAATGTGCAGTGTTATTATACAGCAGGGACTCTGTCCTAGGTTATACACATGATACACTAGGGACTATATACCAATAACATCTATCTCTATATATACTGTATATGTATAATGTGCAGTGTTATTATACAGCAGGGACTCTGTCCTAGGTTATACACATGATACACTAGGGACTATATACCAATAACATCTATCTCTATATATACTGTATATGTATAATGTGCAGTGTTATTATACAGCAGGGATACTGTCCTAGGTTATATACATGATACACTAGGGACTATATACCAATAACATCTATCTCTATATATACTGTATATGTATAATGTGCAGTGTTATTATACAGCAGGGACTCTGTCCTAGGTTATATACATGATACACTAGGGACTATATACCAATAACATCTATCTCTATATATACTGTATATGTATAATGTGCGGTGTTATTATACAGCAGGGACGCTGCCCTAGGTTATACACATGATACACACTAGGGACTATATACCAATAACATCTATCTCTATATATACTGTATATGTATAATGTGCAGTGTTATTATACAGCAGGGACTCTGCCCTAAGTTATACACATGATACACTAGGGACTATATACCAATAACATCTATCTCTATATATACTGTATATGTATAATGTGCAGTGTTATTATACAGCAGGGACGCTGTCCTAGGTTATACACATGATACACTAGGGACTATATACCAATAACATCTATCTCTATATATACTGTATATGTATAATGTGCAGTGTTATTATACAGCAGGGATACTGTCCTAGGTTATACACATGATACACTAGGGACTATATACCAATAACATCTATCTCTATATATACTGTATATGTATAATGTGCAGTGTTATTATACAGCAGGGATACTGTCCTAGGTTATACACATGATATGCTAGGGACTATATACCAATAACATCTCTCTCTATATATACTGTATATGTATAATGTGCAGTGTTATTATACATCAGGGACGCTGTCCTAGGTTATACACATGATACACTAGGGACTATATACCAATATACACCTTGTGGCGCCCAGTGCGAAAGTTTCCACTGCCCCCCCCCCCCCCCGCATTTCAAAAAGTAGGGGCGTGGCTTCATAGGGGAGGGACGTTGCCACATTTATGCCCCCAGATTTGCCCCAAGTAGTTGTGCCCTCCAGTTGATTTGCCCCCAGTAGCTGTGCTCTCTGTTGCTGTGCCCCCTGTTGTTTCGACCCCAGTAGTTGTGTCCCGTCACTTTGCCCTCAGTAGTTGTGTCCCGTCGATGTGTCCCCAGCTGCTGTGCCCTCTGCTGCTGTGCCTTCTGCTGCTGTGCCCTCTGTTGCTTTGCCCCAGTAGTTGTGCCCTCTGTAGCTGTGCCCCATTGCTTTGCCCCAGTAGATTTGCCCCAGTAGTTGTGCCCCCAGTTGCTTTGCCACAGTAGTTGTGCCCTCTGCTGCTGTGTCCCCTGTAGCTGTGCCCAATAGTTGTGCCCTCTGCTGCTGTGCCCCCAATAGTTGTGCCCTCTGCTGCTGTGCCCCAGACAGTTGTGCCCTCATATGCTGTGCCCCCTGTTGCAGTGCCCCTAATAGTTGTGCCCTCTGCTGCTGTGACCCCAATAGTTGTGCCCTCTGTTGCCGTTACCCCGACAGTTGTGCCCTCTGCTGCTGTGCCCCGTTGTGCCCTTTGCTGCTGTGCCCCCTGTTAACACACACACACAAAAATAAAAAAAACAATACTTACCACTGCCCCGCTCCTGCTTCCTGACCACTGCTGCTGCTCCGTCTGGCCGCCGGCTCCTCTCTATGGGAGAGATGTCATGACGTCTCTCCCATAGCAGCGCCGCACAGACACTAGAGGTCAATCCTGACCTCTAGTGTCTGTCACTGGAGCCGGCTGCAGCGGACGCCCACATAGCCCACGACGTCCGAGGTTACTGCGGCCGCAGCGCACCGGGCGCAGGCACTGCTTGCCCGCCCCAAGGGCCGCTCCTGATCTCTATATATACTGTATATGTATAATGTGCAGTGTTATTATACAGCAGGGACTATGTCCTAGGTTATACACATGATACGCTAGGGACTATATACCAATAACATCTATCTCTATATATACTGTATATGTATAATGTGCAGTGTTATTATACAGCAGGGACTATGTCCTAGGTTATACACATGATACGCTAGGGACTATATACCAATAACATATCTATCTATATATCTATATCTATATATATATATATATATATATATATATATATATAGTAGTGGGAAAGAAGAACAAGCGCCATATGGTGCAGTATTTTTAAAATAATGTGTTACATATATAATAATTTAAAGGTCCGTACCAAATAACCACTTGTGTTCGTGCCTATCACTCCTTTATCCAATAGGAGTTTACCACCAAATATCACCTTGTATTGTGATATAGCAAATCCTGGTTCAGTAGGTATATTCCACCTGCTGCCAGACACAGCAATGGCTGCTCTCTGCTCCTGCTGCCTTGTGGGAATGATATCATTCCCACAAGGCAGCAGGAGCAGAGAGCAGCCATATTTGGTGGTAAACTCCTATTGGATAAAGGAGTGATAGGCACGAACACAAGTGGTTATCTGGTACGGACCTTTTCAATTATTATATATGTAACACATTATTTTAAAAATACTGCAACATATGGTGCTTGTTCTTCTTTCCCAATACTATAGAATTTCCAATGACTGAACATACCTGGGTCATTTTCTGAGGAACTGAGCTGCCGCCAGGAAGTCTGGAGTGTGCCTATAGGATTTAGATGATCCTACCATTTTACTGTGGACATTGACTTTTTAAGAAAGATTTCTAAATTGCTCATTTCTGACCCCTAGTGGGCATTTCCGATTGTTGGATAAACGCACTGATCTATAAAAACAAATTGTCGCTATATATATATATATATATATATATATATATATATATATATTTTTTTTTTTTTATCTATCTATCTATCTATATATATATATATATATATATATATATATATATATACACACACTGTATATGTGAAATGTGCAGTGATATTATACAGGAGGGACTCTATCCTAGGTTAATAGGTGTGCGCAGCACATTTTATTAGGGGGTGCACCGTCAGTGGGATGTGTCTAGCACCGCCTTTTGGGCGTGTCTAGCACCATCTATTGATGGTCAACGCAATATAAAATGTTCACCCTTGTACCAATCCTAATAAAGCAGATACATTGTCAGATGTTGTGGTGTGCACCAAACAAACACCCCTCATGGCACTCACTGTAATTACACTGCTCCTCCTCAGCCTGGTCTGGCTCCCCCTCTCTTTCCCCTGCAAGCTGCAGCAGCTTACTTACAAGTCAGCCACTCACTGAC
Source organism: Pseudophryne corroboree (assembly GCF_028390025.1). Lineage (NCBI taxonomy): Eukaryota > Metazoa > Chordata > Amphibia > Anura > Myobatrachidae > Pseudophryne > Pseudophryne corroboree. Next base: position 49,141,361 of record NC_086449.1, on the reverse strand, counting down.
ACTGACAGTCGCAGACTAGTACTGCTGCTGCTGGAAAAACGAGTGACGTGTCTGGTGTTGGCATAGCATAGGAGAGAGGTGGGCATGTGGCGGGTAATCACATCACATCATGCTGTTTTTGTACATGGAGGTGGAGCTGGGAGTTTGAAAGCCAGTGGCAGTGGCACCCTTGATTAACCTAGGCGTCCGGTCAGTAATACAGTCCTGACAGGGTGCAGCGCAGAGGAGACAGTAATCAGCTTGTTCGGCGATCGCTACATCAGGCATGTGAGATCAGGGTGTCAGACATTAGGGGGTGCCTGTGCGCACCAGGAATCCCCCCTGCTCACACCTATGCCTAGGTTATATACATGATACACTAGCATACCTCCCAACATCCACAACGGATAAAACAGGACACTCTGTGAGCTGCTGGCCATGCCTCAGTCCCTTTGCCTCATGGGAATAGACGATGTGCACAATATCTATTCATTGCTGCTCTGCACTAAGCAGAGCAGTGAGTGACAGGAGCCTCCCCACTGCCCCTCCCTCCAATACCGTGGGACACTGTGGCCCATGGGAGGGATAGCGGGACTGTCCCTCAAAAATCGGGACAGTTGCGAGGTATGCACTAGGGACTATGGGGGTCATTCAGGCTGATTATCGAACAGCTGCACATGAGCAGGGTTTGTATTGCACATGCGTGAGTAATAATAGCAACAGTAAATGCGCACACATCGTGATCACAATGCAGACGCTGATTGACTGGCGTTTCTGGGCGGAAACCTGCCATTTTCTGGGTGTGTGTGAGAAAACGCAGGCGTCCCAGTTGTTTTTAAGGAGGGCCTCTGACATCAGCGATGATCACTTCCAGCCTCTTGTGTCACAAGAATTGTAGCCGACCTTACCTGGCGCAGATAGGAATAATCTTCCATGTTCCGGTAATTGCGCATGGTTCTGCGATCAGATCAAATTCTGGGCGGCAACTATTTGATCGCAGAAACTGCTTTTTATCAGAAATTGCAATTCTTACTGCATAAGGGGCCTAATTCAGACCTGACTGCAACAGCAAAATATTTATCTAATGGGCAAAATCATGGGGGTCATTCCGAGTTGATAGTAGCTGTGCTAAATTTAGCACAGATACGATCAGGAACACAGACATGCGGGGGGACGCCCAGCACAGGGCTAGCCCATCCCGCATGTCAATCCCTTCCTCGTCGCTGAAGTACAATAGCATCGCACAGCGGCCATGCTATTGTACTTCATGAGTAGCTCCCGGCCAGTGCAGCTTTTACGCGCAGGCTGGGAGCTACTTGTCACTGCCCTGGTCACAGCAGCTGCGCGTGACATCACGCAGCCGCTGCGGTCCAGCCCCCCCCCCCTTCCCGCGCACGGTCCAGCCACACCTGCGTTAGCCGGACTGTGCCCACAGAACGGCGGCCAAACGCCACCGTGCCACCTTCTCCCACCCAGCGACCACTTCTGCCTGTCAATCATCAGCTGTCAGCCATGCCCACCCATGCAGTGCACATAGTTTTGCCCATTAGAGAAAGATTTTGCTTTTGCAATCAGGTCTGAATTAGACCTTACGTCCCACGTGTGGGGAGCTGGTCACACATACCATATATGGTGTCCACAGATGTCTCTCACATACCTCCAAACATGACCCTCTCCAGGAGGGACAGAATGCTCTGCTCCTGGACTTCTCTTAATTTATGATTGTCATCACCTGTGCTGAAACACCTTTCTTATCCATTAACTAGTTCAACACAGGTGACGGCAATCTTAAATTATAAGAAAAGTCCAGAAGCAGAGCATCGTGTCCCTCCTGGAGAGGGTCATGTCGGGAGGTATGCTCTCATACACCAGGCACATCGCTCACCTCACTGCCGGTCACCGTCACCTCCTCTCCCGTCGGCTCCACTGAAATGTGTCGTGTCCAATGAGTGAAAAACAAGGCCAGCACCAGCGTCCTCACTCCTGCTCCTCTCTCCACACACACAGGAAACTTCTCCTCCCCCCTCCTTCCCCTAATCCATGTCCTCCACTCTGAGCTCACACAGAGCCTCTCTCTCACTCCCTGATTGTATTAACTCCTTCAGCTCCTGAAGTGGTGACAGCCCCATAGTAAAGCAGGATAATGCAATGTATTACAGGACTAGGCATTTTCTCTTAGACATAACATGTACATGTACACACACACACATATATATATATATATATATATATATATCATACTTGCCTATCTGACCCTCTCCATGAGGGAGACAATGCTCTGTTCCTGGACTTTCCTGGTAATGTATGATTGCCATCACCTGTGGTGAGCTAGTTAATTGATAAGAAAGGTATTTCACCACATGTGATGGCAATCATACATTCCCAGGAAAGTCCAGGAACAGAGCATTTTCTCCCTCATGGAGAGGGTCAGGTAGGCAAGTATGGATATATATATATATATATATATATATATATATATATATATATATATATGTAGTAACATGAGTCCTGTTACAACTAGTGATGAGCGGGTTCGGTTCCTCGGAAACCGAACCCCCCCAAACTTCACCCATTTTACACGGTTCCGAGGCAGCCTCGGATCTTCCCGCCTTGCTCGGTTAACCCAAGCGCGCCCGATCGTCATAATCCCACTGTCGGATTCTCGAGAGATTCGTATTCTATATAAGGAGCCGCGCGTCGTCGTCATTTTCACTCATGCATTGGAGATGATAGGGAGAGGACGTGCAGCATTCTCTCAGTTTCTGTGTTCAGTGTGCTGCAAATATCTGTGTTCAGTGTGCTGCAAATATCTGTGCTCAGTGTGCTGCAAATATATGTGCTCAGTGTGCTGCAAATATCTACGTTCTCTGTCTGAAAAACGCACCATATTGTAGTATATAGTAGGAGTACAGTGCAGAATTTTGCTGACCAGTGATCACCAGTATGATATAGCAGTACGGTACAGTAGTCCACTGCTCTACCTACCTCTGTGTCGTCAAGTATAGTATCAATCCATACCTGTGGTGCATTTTAGTTGTGCACAGTATATATAGTAGGAGGACAGTGCAGAATTTTGCTGACCACCAGTATATAATATTTAGCAGTACGGTAGAGTAGGCCACTGCTCTACCTACCTCTGTGTCGTCAATTATACTATCCATCCATACCTGGGGTGCATTTTAGTTGTGCGCTGTATATATAGTAGGAGGACAGTGCAGAATTTTTCTGACCACCAGTATATAATATATAGCAGTACGGTACAGTAGTACACTGCTCTTACCTCTGTGTCGTCAAGTATAGTATCCATCCATACCTGTGGTGCATTTTAGTTGTGCGCAGTATATATAGTAGGAGGATAGTGCAGAATTTTGCTGACCACCAGTATATAATATATAGGAGTAGAGTACAGTAGGCCACTGCTCTACCTACCTCTGTGTCATTAAGTATACTATCCATCTATACCTGTGGTGCATTTAAGTTGTGCGCAGTAAATATAGTAGGAGGACAGTGCAGAATTTTGCCTACCACCAGTATATAATATATAGATTACAGAATATAAGATATATATCTTTGCCGGTTTGCATGGATATGTTTTTATGCTGAATAAATTACGTTTGTTTGTAAGTGCTTTGATGTTATTAAATCCTGCATAATTTTAAAAAGGATCATTGCACTATTTCTTCTTTCTATTTTATGTGCCTAAACCTCAAAACACGTAATATGTGGAGGTAGTCACATCTTTTCAGATTTCCAACATTATTTGGTATACCATCCTTGGTTGACGGCGAATCTGTGACTGCTAAGCTGTGTGCCTTATGGGAAGTTATGAGATATACTGTTTGAATCACATCAGTTTGTAAGTGCATTCGATTGATTAGACTCGTCCATTAAAAGGGTTTTATTGCACTATTTTCTCTTTTTTATGTGTCTATCCTAAAACACATATTGTGTGGAGGAGACCACGTTACATTCTAGGTTCCAATCAAGGACGATAAAATAAAGAAAAGGAGAAGTAGAAACTTCAAAGTCCTGCTCCTTTTGGAAATCTTTAGGGGTGATTATCATTTTTTGGACTATACATATATACTATCCTTAAGGTGTACTATTTTTTCCTTTGAGCGGCATAGATATGCGTAATTTTTCTCTTTTGTCTATTCTCTAGTGTTTTTGGATGTACACTGTATTACGCTAATCTTTGGCTGCACCTCTGGTTTAATTACGCACTAGTTTCTTACCTTTTATTATCATATTGACCACCAGTATATAATATATAACAGTACGGTACAGTAGTCCACTGCTCTGCCTACCTCTGTGTCGTCAAGTATGCTATCCATCCATACCTGTGGTGCATTTTAGTTGTGCACAGTATGTACAGTAGGAGGAAAGTGCCGAATTTTTCTGACCACCAGTATATAATATATAGCAGTACGGTACAGTAGTCCACTGTTTTACCTACCTCTGTGTCGTCAAGTATACTATCCATCCATACCTGTGGTGCATTTTAGTTGTGCACAGTATATATAGTAGGAGCACAGTGCAGAATTTTGCTGACCACCAGTATATAATATATAGCAGTACGGTACAGTAGGCCATTGCTGTTGATATATATTACTGGCATATAATTCCACACATTAAAAAATGGAGAACAAAAGTGTGGAGGGTAAAATAGGGAAAGACCAAGATCCACTTCCACCTCGTGCTGAAGCTGCGTCGTCTGCCAAGGCCGATGCCCAATGTCATAGTAGAGAGCATGTAAAATTCAAAAAACAAAAGTTCAGTAAAATGACCCACAAATCAAAATGAAAAGCATCTGATGAGAAGTGTAAACTTGCGAATATGCCATTTACGACACGGAGTGGCAAGGAACGGCTGAGGCCCTGTCCTATGTTCATGGCTAGTGGTTCAGATTCACATGAGGATGGAAGCACTCATCTCCTCGCTAGAAAAATGAAAAGACTTAAGCTGGCAAAAGCACAGCAAAGTACTGTGCGTTCTTCTAAATCACAAATCCCCAAGGAGAGTCCAATTGTGTCGGTTGCGATGCCTGACCTTCCCAACACTGGACGGGAAGAGGTGGCGCCTTCCACCATTTGCATGCCCCCTTCAAGTGCTGGAAGGAGCACCCACAGTCCAGTTCCTGATAGTCAAATTGAAGATGTCACTGTTGAAGTACACCAGGATGAGGATATGGGTGTTGCTGGCGCTGAGGAGGAAATTGACAAGGAGGATTCTGATGGTGAGGTGTTTTGTTTAAGTCAGGCACCCAGGGAGACACCTGTTGTCCGTGGGACGAATATTGCCATTGACATGCCTGGTTAAATTACAAAAAAAATCACCTCTTCGGTGTGGAATTATTTTAACAGAGATGCGGACAACAGGTGTCAAGCCGTGTGTTGCCTTTGTCAAGCTGTAATAAGTAGGGGTAAGGACGTTAACCACCTAGGAACATCCTCCCTTATACGTCACCTGGAGCGCATTCATCAGAAGTCATTGACAAGTTCAAAAACTTTGGGTGACAGCGGAAGCAGTTCACTGACATCTAAATCCCTTCCTCTTGTAACCAAGCTCCTGCAAACCACACCACCAACTCCCTCAGTGTCAATTTCCTCCTTAGACAGGAAAGCCAATAGTCCTGCAGGCCATGTCACTGGCAAGTCTGACGAGTCCTCTCCTGCCTGGGATTCCTCTGATGCATCCTTGAGTGTAACGCCTACTGCTGCTAGCGCTGCTGTTGTTGCTGCTGGGAGTCGATCGTCATCCCAGAGGGGAAGTCAGAAGACCACTTGTACTACTTCCAGTAAGCAATTGACTGTCCAACAGTCCGTTGCGATGAAGATGAAATATCACATCATCCTGCTGCAAAGCAGATAACTCAGGCCTTGGCAGCCTGGGTGGTGTTAAACGTGTGTCCGGTATCCACCGTTAATTCACAGGGAATTAGAGAATTAATTGAGTTAGTGTGTCCCCGGTACCAAATACCATCTAGGTTCCACTTCTCTAGGCAGGCGATACCGAGAATGTACGCAGACCTCAGAAAAAGAGTCACCAGTGTCCTAAAAAATTCAGTTGTACCCAATGTCCACTTAACCACGGACATGTGGACAAGTGGAGCAGGGCAGACTCAAGACTATATGACTGTGACAGCCCACTGGGTAGATATATTGTTTCCCGCAGCAAGAACAGCAGCGGCGGCACCAGAAACAGCATCTCGCAAACGCTAACTCGTTCCTAGGCAGGCTACGCTTTGTATCACCGCTTTCCATAAGAGGCACACAGCTGACAACCTCTTACAGAAACTGAGGAAGATCATCGCAGAATGGTTTACCCCAATTGGACTCTCCTGGGGATTTGTGACATCGGACAACGCCACCAATATTGTGCGTGCATTACATCTGGGCAAATTCCAGCACGTCCCATGTTTTGTACATACATTGAATTTGGTGGTGCAGAATTATTGAAAAAACCACAGGGGCATGCAAGAGATGCTGTCGGTGGCCCGAAGAATTGCGGGCCACTTTCGGCATTCAGCCACCGCATGCCGAAGACTGGAGCACAAGCAAACACTCATGAACCTGCCCAGCCATCATCTGAAGCAAGAGGTGGTAACAAGGTGGAATTCAACCCTATATATGCTTCAGAGGATGGAGGAGCAGCAAAAGGCCATTCAAGCCTATACAGCTACCTACGATATAGGCAAAGGAGGGGGAATGCACCTGACTCAAGCGCAGTGGAGAATGATTTCAACGTTGTGCAAGGTTCTGCAAACCTTTGAACTTGCCACACGTGAAGTCACTTCAAACACTGCCAGCCTGAGTCAGGTCATTCCCCTCATCAGGCTTTTGCAGAAGAAGCTGGAGAGATTGAAGGAGGAGCTAAAACAGAGCAATTCCGTTAGGCATGTGGGACTTGTGGATGGAGCCCTTAATTTGCTTAACCAGGATTCACGGGTGGTCAATCTGTTGAAATCAGAGCACTACATTTTGGCCACCGTGCTTGATCCTAGATTTAAAACCAACATTGTATCTCTCTTTTCGGTAGACACAAGTCTGCAGAGGTTCAAAGACCTGATGGTGAGAAAATTTTCAAGTCAATCGGAACGTGACCCGTCAACAGCTCCTCCGTCACATTCTCCCGCAACTAGGGCTGCGAGGAAAAGGCTAAGAATTCCGAGCCCACCCACTGGCGGTGATGCAGGGCAGTCTGGAGCGAGTGCTGACATCTGGTCCGGACTGAAGGACCTGCCAACGATTACTGACATGTCGTCTACTGTCACTGCATATGATTCTGTCACCATTGAAAGAATGGTGGAGGATTATATGAGTGACCGCATCCAAGCAGGCACGTCAGACAGTCCGTAAGTATACTGGCAGGAAAAAGAGGCAATTTGGAGGCCCTTGCACAAACTGGCTTTATTTTACCTAAGTTGCCCTCCCTCCAGTGTGTACTCTGAAAGAGTGTTTAGTGCAGCCGCTCACCTTGTCAGCAATCGGCGTACGAGGTTACTTCCAGAAAATGTGGAGAAGATGATGTTCATCAAAATGAATTACAATCAATTCCTCCGTGGAGACATTCACCAGCAATTGCCTCCAGAAAGTACACAGGGACCTGAGATGGTGGATTCCAGTGGGGAGGAATTAATAATCTGTGAGGAGGGGGATGTACACAGTGAAAGGGGTGAGGAATCAGACGATGAGGAGGAGGTGGACATCTTGCCTCTGTAGAGCCAGTTTGTGCAAGGAGAGATTGATTGCTTCTTTTTTGGTGGGGGCCCAAACCAACCAGTCATTTCAGTCACAGTCGTGTGGCATACCCTGTCGCTGAAATGATGGGTTTGTTAAAGTGTTCATGTCCTGTTTATACAATATAAGGGTGAATGGGAGGGCCTAAGGACAATTCCATCTTGCCCCTCTTTTTTCTTTCATTTATCTTTGAATCATGTGCTGTTTGGGGACAATATTTTGAAGTGCCATCCTGTCTGACACTGCAGTGCCACTCCTGGATGGGCCAGGTGTTTGTGTCGGCCACTTGGGTCACTTAGCTTAGCCATCCAGCGACCTTGGTGCACCTCTTTTTTTCTTTGCATCATGTGCTGTTTGGGGACTATTTTTTGAAGTGCCATCCTGTCTGACACTGCAGTGCCACTCCTAGATGGGCCAGGTGTTTGTGTCGGCCACTTGTGTCGCTTAGCTTAGTCACACAGCTACCTCATTGCACCTCTTTTTTTCTTTGCATCATGTGCTGTTTGGGGACTATTTTTTAAATCTGCCATCCTGTCTGACACTGCAGTGACACTCCTAGATGGCCAGGTGTTTGTGTCGGCCACTTGTGTCGCTTAGCTTAGTCACACAGCTACCTCATTGCACCTCTTTTTTCTTTGCATCATGTGCTGTTTGGGGACTATTTTTTAAATATGCAATCCTGTCTGACACTGCAGTGCCACTCCTAGATGGGCCAGGTGTTTGTGTCGGCCACTTGGGTGGCTTAGCTTAGTCATCCAGCAACCTCGGTGCAAATTTTAGGACTAAAAATAATATTGTGAGGTGTGAGGTGTTCAGAATAGACTGGAAATGAGTGGAAATTATGGTTATTGAGGTTAATAATACTATGTGATCAAAATGACACCCAAATTCTATGATTTAAGCTGTTTTTGAGGGTTTTTTGTAAAAAAACACCCGAATCCAAAACACACCCGAATCCAACAAAAAAATTTCAGGGAGATTTTGACAAAACGCGTTCGAATCCAAAACACGGCCGCTGAACCGAATCCAAAACCAAAACACAAAACCCGAAAAATTTCAGGTGCACATCACTAGTTACAACACAGCGGCTTTACTGGTAGCAAACACTGGTGGTCATTCCGAGTTGTTCGCTCGTTGCCGATTTTTTGCTATATTGCGATTAGCCGCTTACTGCGCATGCGCAAGGTTCGCAGAGCGCATGCGGTTAGTTATTTTACTCAAAAGTTAGGTATTTTACTCACGGCATTGCAAGGAATTTTCTTCGTTCTGGTGATCGGAGTGTGATTGACAGGAAGTGGGTGTTTATGGACGAAAACTGACCGTTTTATGGGTGTGTGTGAAAAAACGCTGCCGTTTCTGGGAAAAAGGCGGGAGTGGCTGGAGAAACGGGGGAGTGTCTGGGCGAACGCTGGGTGTGTTTGTGACGTCAAACCAGGAACAAAACTGACTGAACTGATCGCAGTGGCAGAGTAAGTGTCGAGCTACTCAGAAACTGCTAAGAAATTTCTATTCGCATTTTTGCAAATCCTAACTTCTTAGCAAATTTACTTGGCGCAGTCGCAGTGCGGACATTGCGCATGCGCACTAAGCGGAAAATCGCTGCGATGCCAAGAAATTTTCAGAGCGAACGACTCGGAATGACCTCCATGGTCACTGTTCAACTGCTTCTTTCCATTGTCCCGCTGACTATGTATCCGCTAATGGAACATTGGAAGGTCCAGGTGAACCAGAAAGGTACTTAGAGGTTCTTTCCCCCCCAAAAAAGTAGTCTGGCAGTGCTTTTCCATTGTTCTCCCTTTTACAAGGTAGGGCCTTGGAGACTTTCCGTAGTTTTGTCTCTATGGTTTCTCTAAGAGCTCACTAAATCCTGGGAAATTGCATCCCAATATGAGAGGACAGGGGAGCTTAGGACCAGCCGTGGTAACCACCTCATAAAGGCCCGTATTCACGGGCAGATCTAGGGAGAGATGTGTGCTGAGCGAACCGCTCAGCACACAGCTCTCCACCCACTCAGCACAGCACGATGTGTGCTGAACGTGCGGGGGGAGGAGGGGGGGCCATTTCACCCAGCGGGTGAAGTGAGTGACCTGCTAGATTGGCCTGCATGCACGGCAGATGTTAGTCACATAGAACCACATTCTCACAGGAGAAGGGACCAGCTGCTAATGCCATACAAACCCAAAAAAGCTAAGTGCATCAGGGTGGGCGCCCTGTGGAACCCAATGTACCTCGCAGAAAGAGATTTAAACATGGTAAATGTCACACATCGCAGGCAGCGGCGGCCGCGCTTGTCCCTGCGTGGGACTTGGACTGCCCGGCGCCTCTCTCCCCCTGGCGGTCTTCGGGTCCCGGCGTCGGGTCGGTGCGTTCCTCCGGCAGCTTCCCGGAGCGAGGGCGCCGCCATCGTGAGTGTGGTCAGGGAGGCGGAGCAGGACTGACGTCACCTGCCTGCTCCACCAATCAGGCAAGGGCGGGGAATTCAAAGCCAGACGCCGGGCAGAGATCCGGTGCCTGAGTATCATCGATTCTGCCTCAGAAGCTGTGATTTCCAGAGCTCCCACGTTCCTGCGGTCTCCGTGTCTGCATCTCCGTGCCTCCAAGCATCTCCGTGCCTCCAAGCATCTCCGTGCCTCCGAGCATTTCCGTGCCTCCATGGACCTCCGTGCTTCCAAGCACTCACACGCCCCCACGCACCTCCGTGCCTCAATACCTGTACCTCCAGCACCTCAGTGCCTCCAGCACCACAGTGCCTCAGCACTCAGCATCACTGTGCCTCCGGCACCTCCTTCCCTCAATACCTGTACCTCCAGCACCTCAGTGCCTCCAGCACCACAGTGCCTCAGCACTCAGCATCACTGTGCCTCCGGCGACTCTATGTCTCAATACCTGTACCTCCAGCACCTCAGTGCCTCCAGCACCACAGTGCCTCAGCACTCAGCATCTCTGTGCCTCCGGCACCTCCGTGCCTCAATACCTGTGCCTCCAGCACCTCAGTGCCTCAGAACTCAGCATCACTGTGCCTCTGGCACCTCCGTGCCTCAATACCTGTGCCTCCAGCACCTCAGTGCCTCAGCACTCAGCATCTCCGTGCCTCAATACCTGTGTCTCCAGCACCTCAGTACCTCCAGCACCTCTGTGTCTCAGCATTCAGTATCTTTACAAGTCTTGTCTTTCAGGAAACCTTCAAGTATTCTTCCGTGCTTCCTGCCTGCCGTCTTAATCCTGCATGAGCAAGACCTACATCCGGCCATCTCTACTGCGACCCAGTGCGGTTCCTCTTCCCGGTCATCAGAAGAAGCCCCGAGACCACAACACTCCCATATCAGGTCAGTGATAGTATACTCAGGCCCCATGGACCTGCGGAATCGGAACGCGGACTCAAGTGCCATCCAGAACCTGGCTTCCCGAGTACAAAGTCAGGAAGCGGCACAAGGTCAGGTGATGCAGTACCTCCAACAGTTGTCCGGGCGTCTGGATCAGATTCAGGCGTCTCTAGCCTCTGTAATTCCGGCACCTATTCCAGTAGTTGCACCAGTTGCCGTTGCCAGCAATGTCCAACCATCGACCGGTACCACCCCGCACCTTCAGCTGCCTACTCCGTCCCGCTATAATGGGAATCCTAAAAATTGTCGTGGTTTCTTAAACCAATGCGAGGTAAATTTCGAGCTACTTGCACACAACTTTCCTACAGAACGGTCCAAGGTAGCATATATTATTTCTCTGCTGGAAGGGTCTGCCTTGGATTGGGTGTCTCCATTATGGGAAAGATCTGATCCCGTGGTTTCCAACTATACCAACTTCATCACGTCCTGTCGAAGAATCTTCGACGAACCCGGCAGGATGACCACTGCTTCTTCCGACTTGCTCCGTGTTCGTCAGGGCTCCCGTTCCGTGGGTCAGTACGTTGGTCATTTCCAGACCATTGCCTCTGAACGAGAGCCCTTCTGGAACGGTCTCTCCGACCGGCTGAAAGATGAGCTGGTTACAAGGGATCTGCCGGATCCATTAGAAGAGTTGATTTCCCTTTGCGTCAAGGTGGATCTTCGGATGCTGGAGCGTGGAAGAGAACGTAGCCGTTCAGATCGTTCCAGGTTCCGGAATCCTACTCCTAGACCGGTGGCTTTGCCTAGCTCGGACGAGTCCATGCAAATTAACCGATCCCGACCATCTCCAGAAGAACTACAGCGTCGTCGTGAGGGTAAACTTTGCCTTTACTGTGGAGCCGCAGATCACTTTCTTAAGTTTTGTAAATCCCGTCCAGGAAACGGGCAGGCCTAGTTTGTTCCGGAGGAGTCAAGCTGGGGGTTACGACAAAAGCTTCTCCAACTTCAGACTGTTTGCTTCCTGTAAATCTAGTCACTGATTCAGCCTCCAAGTCTTGTGAAGCCCTGTTGGATTCCGGGGCTGCGGGGAACTTCGTTTCTTCCTCCTGTGCCCAAAGCATGGGTTTAAAGTTACGGCCTATCGAGCGGCCAATTTCGTTGATGGCTATCAACGGGACTAGAATTTCCAAGGGTCTCATAATGTGGCGCACCAGGCCAGTTAAGCTGCAGGTCAGGGCTCTACATCAGGAAGGTCTGGAACTCTTGGTGATCTGGTCCTTGGAATGCCTTGGCTAAAAATTCATAATCCCCACATTGACTGGAAGTCTTCACAAATTCTCTCCTGGAGTTCCTTTTGTCACGCTAATTGTCTCACTCCTGTTTGTCCGCTCCGTGTCTCCTCAAAGACGGATGTAGAGCATATTTCGGAGGCCTATCAAGGGTACAAGGATGTATTTTCGGAACAAGCAGCTGATCTGTTACCACCTCATAGGCCTTGGGACTGCCCTATTGACCTTGTCCCAGGGAAGACGCCACCTCGTGGTCGCACATCTCCCCTGTCACTTCCCGAGACTCAAGCTATGTCGGAATATATTAAGTCCAATCTACTCAAGGAATTTATTCGCCCCTCTTCCTCCCCTGCTGGAGCGGGCTTCTTTTTTGTGAAGAAGAAGGACGGGGGGTTGAGACCATGCATCGACTACCGCGGCTTAAACGATATTACTATCAAGAATAAATACCCCTTGCCACTAATCACAGAGTTATTTGATAGGGTTCGTGGTGCCCGCGTTTTCTCCAAACTCGACTTGAGGGGAGCTTATAATCTTATATGCATCCGAGAAGGGGATGAATGGAAGACTGCCTTCAATACCCGAGATGGGCATTACGAATACTTGGTGATGCAGTTCGGTCTCAGTAATGCTCCTGCTGTTTTCCAGGGATTCGTCAACTAAATCTTTCGTGACATGTTATATCAGAGTGTTGTGGTATATTTGGACAACATACTGATCTTTTTCAAGAATCTTGTTGAACATAGGACTCAAGTCAAAGAAGTGCTCCACAGTTTACGAGAGAATCATCTCTATGCTAAGCTTTCCAAATGTACCTTTGAAGTAACATCAATTCCGTTCCTCGGTTATATCATCTCGGGGACGGAGCTTTGCATGGATCCGGAAAAGCTTTCTGCCATTCGTGACTGGACTCAGCCTCTTTCTTTGAAAGCAATACAAAGGTTCTGTCAGGGGCTGGTCTGATTGTGTTCCCGGTAATGACCTGGGTGAGCCAGTGGAGGGCGCAGGGAGGCAGAAGTTAGGTGGCATGAGACATAGGCAAGTCATATGCTGGAGCACTGCGGAAGTTTACACAGTAAGCACAGAGCATTGGCCAGACCTGAAGCAGAGGCGCGGAGTCTAACTCGCCAGGGGTTTTCGCCAGTGACCCCCGCCAGGGGATATGGTCTTCGCTGCGCCTGATGGGCAGGTCGCGGCCCTCTGCTCAGGTTCCTCTATGGAGGCAGTGACACACTCGGGATGCTTAATACCGGATTATACTGAAGTGCTTAACCATCGATGGTAAGTCCGATGGTGACATGAAAAAGTTAGTATATCGGAGATGGTGAACTCTGGAGTGCTTGGGTAGCTGAGGATATCCGGAGCCTGTGAGAGGAATCCTGGGCTGAGCACCGCAGACTGGTAACACACTGAGATGGAGATAGTGGAAGTCTCTGGCAGCAAGTAAGTAACCAGGAAAGGCAGGTACAGCAGGACACAGGTAAACGGATCTCTGGAGCAAGCTTGGAGCCTTGAGAGCGATGCTGGAGAACTTGCAGGAGAATTGACAAGTTGTTCAAGGCAATGAGGACTCTGGGAAGCCTGCTTATATCCCCCCAGAAGGATGCTGATTGGTTGCTGCTGGCAGCAGCAGCAGCATGCACAGAACCAGGAAGTAATTACCTGGATACCTGGATCATGTGACTCTGGATCATGCGACTCTGGATCATGTGACTCTGCCAGAGTCAGTGGAAATCATGCTAGTAACTACTGAAAGCACCAGTGGCTGATCTGCGGCACAGAACACACCAGCGTACCGGTAAGTGGCGTGTGCGAGCAGTGCGTGAACTGTGGTTCCTGACAGTACCCCTCCCTTTTAGGGTGGGCACCGAACACCCACGAGGCTTGGAAGGATTGTCCCTGTGAAAGGCTGAGATCAGACGAGGAGCGTGAACATCAGAGGCATTAACCCAGCTTCTCTCTTCTGGGCCATAGCCCTTCCAATCGATGAGATACTGGATATGCCCATATCTCTGGCGAAAATACACAATTTTATTGACCTCGAACTCAACTCCTTGACGGGTGTAGATTCTGGGGGACTCAGGGGAAGATTTTTGGAAGCGGTTAAGAATGAGAGGCCGCAGCAAAGAGATGTGGAAAGAATTAGGTATTCTCAGGTAGGCTGGTAGTTTTAACTTGTATGCCACAGGATTAATCATTTGTTCCACGGAGTATGGGCCTATGAATCGAGTTGCAAACTTCATGGAAGGAACCATTAAACGTAGATTCCGAGTGGAGAGGCAAACTATGTCTCCAGGTTTCAGCAGAGGAACAGCTCGCCGTTTGCGATCAGCAAAGATTTTATATCGCTTGGAAGCTTTCTTGAGCGAGACATGGACATTTTTCCAAACTAGAGAGAAGTGCTTGAGTGTAGAAGATGCAGCTGGCACTTCTAAAGCTGGTAACCCAGTTATCCTGTGAAGAGGAAATATATAGCCTGAGGAATGCTTCAAGGTCCTGGTTGACCCTCTCCGTTTGCCCATTGGACTGGGGGTGGTACGCTGTGGAGAAATTTAACTTCACTTGTAAGGCAGAACAAAGGGATTTCCAGAAGCGGGCTACGAATTGTACACCACGGTCAGAGACAATTTCTGTAGGAAGTCCATGAATCTTGAAAATATGCTGTATGAATATTTGGGCGAGCTTGGGAGCGAAGGTAGACCGGTGAGTGGTATAAAGTGTGCCATCTTTGAGAATCGAACCACCACTACCCAGATGGTTTTACACTCTTGGGACTTTGGGAGCTCTGAGATGAAGTCCATGGATCAGTGTGTCCATGGATGTGTAGGAATGGGCAATGGGAGTAGAGCACCTGCAGGAGCTTGGCGATGTACTTTATGTTGGGCACATGTGGAACAAGAGGCCACAAAATCTTGGACGTCTTTCCTAATTTTGGGCCACCAGTAAGAGCGACGAACAAGTTCAAGTGTCTTGAGAACCCCAGAATGACCAGAAAATGGTGAGGCATGAGCCCAGGATAATAACTTCGGCTGAAGTTCAGGCGACACATATATTTTCACTGGAGGTGGCACAGGAGACACGTGAGTGGTGGCAAATCCAGTGGGACTGATGATGGGACGCTGGTCATGAGGCCCGTATTCACGGGCAGATCTAGGGAGAGATGTGTGCTGAGCGAACCGCTCAGCACACAGCTCTCCACCCACTCAGCACAGCACGATGTGTGCTGAACGTGCGGGGGGAGGAGGGGGGGCCATTTCACCCAGCGGGTGAAGTGAGTGACCTGCTAGATTGGCCTGCATGCACGGCAGATGTTAGTCACATGGAACCACATTCTCACAGGAGAAGGGACCAGCGGCTAATGCCATACAAACCCAAAAAAGCTAAGTGCATCAGGGTGGGCGCCCTGTGGAACCCAATGTACCTCGCAGAAAGAGATTTAAACATGGTAAATGTCACACATCGCAGGCAGCGGCGGCCGCGCTTGTCCCTGCGTGGGACTTGGACTGCCCGGCGCCTCTCTCCCCCTGGCGGTCTTCGGGTCCCGGCGTCGGGTCGGTGCGTTCCTCCGGCAGCTTCCCGGAGCGAGGGCGCCGCCATCGTGAGTGTGGTCAGGGAGGCGGAGCAGGACTGACGTCACCTGCCTGCTCCGCCAATCAGGCAAGGGCGGGGAATTCAAAGCCAGACGCCGGGCAGAGATCCGGTGCCTGAGTATCATCGATTCTGCCTCAGAAGCTGTGATTTCCAGAGCTCCCACGTTCCTGCGGTCTCCGTGTCTGCATCTCCGTGCCTCCAAGCATCTCCGTGCCTCCAAGCATCTCCGTGCCTCCGAGCATTTCCGTGCCTCCATGGACCTCCGTGCTTCCAAGCACTCCCACGCCCCCACGCACCTCCGTGCCTCAATACCTGTACCTCCAGCACCTCAGTGCCTCCAGCACCACAGTGCCTCAGCACTCAGCATCACTGTGCCTCCGGCACCTCCTTCCCTCAATACCTGTACCTCCAGCACCTCAGTGCCTCCAGCACCACAGTGCCTCAGCACTCAGCATCACTGTGCCTCCGGCGACTCTATGTCTCAATACCTGTACCTCCAGCACCTCAGTGCCTCCAGCACCTCAGTGCCTCCAGCACCACAGTGCCTCAGCACTCAGCATCTCTGTGCCTCCGGCACCTCCGTGCCTCAATACCTGTGCCTCCAGCACCTCAGTGCCTCAGAACTCAGCATCACTGTGCCTCTGGCACCTCCGTGCCTCAATACCTGTGCCTCCAGCACCTCAGTGCCTCAGCACTCAGCATCTCCGTGCCTCAATACCTGTGTCTCCAGCACCTCAGTACCTCCAGCACCTCTGTGTCTCAGCATTCAGTATCTTTACAAGTCTTGTCTTTCAGGAAACCTTCAAGTATTCTTCCGTGCTTCCTGCCTGCCGTCTTAATCCTGCATGAGCAAGACCTACATCCGGCCATCTCTACTGCGACCCAGTGCGGTTCCTCTTCCCGGTCATCAGAAGAAGCCCCGAGACCACAACACTCCCATATCAGGTCAGTGATAGTATACTCAGGCCCCATGGACCTGCGGAATCGGAACGCGGACTCAAGTGCCATCCAGAACCTGGCTTCCCGAGTACAAAGTCAGGAAGCGGCACAAGGTCAGGTGATGCAGTACCTCCAACAGTTGTCCGGGCGTCTGGATCAGATTCAGGCGTCTCTAGCCTCTGTAATTCCGGCACCTATTCCAGTAGTTGCACCAGTTGCCGTTGCCAGCAATGTCCAACCATCGACCGGTACCACCCCGCACCTTCAGCTGCCTACTCCGTCCCGCTATAATGGGAATCCTAAAAATTGTCGTGGTTTCTTAAACCAATGCGAGGTACATTTCGAGCTACTTGCACACAACTTTCCTACAGACCGGTCCAAGGTAGCATATATTATTTCTCTGCTGGAAGGGTCTGCCTTGGATTGGGTGTCTCCATTATGGGAAAGATCTGATCCCGTGGTTTCCAACTATACCAACTTCATCACGTCCTGTCGAAGAATCTTCGACGAACCCGGCAGGATGACCACTGCTTCTTCCGACTTCCTCCGTGTTCGTCAGGGCTCCCGTTCCGTGGGTCAGTACGTGGTTCATTTCCAGACCATTGCCTCTGAACTACGCTGGAATAATGATGCCCTGAGAGCCCTTCTGGAACGGTCTCTCCGACCGGCTGAAAGATGAGCTGGTTACAAGGGATCTGCCGGATCCATTAGAAGAGTTGATTTCCCTTTGCGTCAAGGTGGATCTTCGGATGCTGGAGCGTGGAAGAGAACGTAGCCGTTCAGATCGTTCCAGGTTCCGGAATCCTACTCCTAGACCGGTGGCTTTGCCTAGCTCGGACGAGCCCATGCAAATTAACCGATCCCGACCATCTCCAGAAGAACTACAGCGTCGTCGTGAGGGTAAACTTTGCCTTTACTGTGGAGCCGCAGATCACTTTCTTAAGTTTTGTAAATCCCGTCCAGGAAACGGGCAGGCCTAGTTTGTTCCGGAGGAGTCAAGCTGGGGGTTACGACAAAAGCTTCTCCAACTTCAGACTGTTTGCTTCCTGTAACTCTAGTCACCGATTCAGCCTCCAAGTCTTGTGAAGCCCTGTTGGATTCCGGGGCTGCGGGGAACTTCGTTTCTTCCTCCTGTGCCCAAAGCATGGGTTTAAAGTTACGGCCTATCGAGCGGCCAATTTCGTTGATGGCTATCAACGGGACTAGAATTTCCAAGGGTCTCATAATGTGGCGCACCAGGCCAGTTAAGCTGCAGGTCAGGGCTCTACATCAGGAAGGTCTGGAACTCTTGGTGATCTGGTCCTTGGAATGCCTTGGCTAAAAATTCATAATCCCCACATTGACTGGAAGTCTTCACAAATTCTCTCCTGGAGTTCCTTTTGTCACGCTAATTGTCTCACTCCTGTTTGTCCGCTCCGTGTCTCCTCAAAGACGGATGTAGAGCATATTTCGGAGGCCTATCAAGGGTACAAGGATGTATTTTCGGAACAAGCAGCTGATCTGTTACCACCTCATAGGCCTTGGGACTGCCCTATTGACCTTGTCCCAGGGAAGACGCCACCTCGTGGTCGCACATCTCCCCTGTCACTTCCCGAGACTCAAGCTATGTCGGAATATATTAAGTCCAATCTGCTCAAGGAATTTATTCGCCCCTCTTCCTTCCCTGCTGGAGCGGGCTTCTTTTTTGTGAAGAAGAAGGACGGGGGGTTGAGACCATGCATCGACTACCGCGGCTTAAACGATATTACTATCAAGAATAAATACCCCATGCCACTAATCACAGAGTTATTTGATAGGGTTCGTGGTGCCCGCGTTTTCTCCAAACTCGACTTGAGGGGAGCTTATAATCTTATATGCATCCGAGAAGGGGATGAATGGAAGACTGCCTTCAATACCCGAGATGGGCATTACGAATACTTGGTGATGCAGTTCGGTCTCAGTAATGCTCCTGCTGTTTTCCAGGGATTCGTCAACTAAATCTTTCGTGACATGTTATATCAGAGTGTTGTGGTATATTTGGACAACATACTGATCTTTTTCAAGAATCTTGTTGAACATAGGACTCAAGTCAAAGAAGTGCTCCACAGTTACGAGAGAATCATCTCTATGCTAAGCTTTCCAAATGTACCTTTGAAGTAACATCAATTCCGTTCCTCGGTTATATCATCTCGGGGACGGAGCTTTGCATGGATCCGGAAAAGCTTTCTGCCATTCGTGACTGGACTCAGCCTCTTTCTTTGAAAGCAATACAAAGGTTCTGTCAGGGGCTGGTCTGATTGTGTTCCCGGTAATGACCTGGGTGAGCCAGTGGAGGGCGCAGGGAGGCAGAAGTTAGGTGGCATGAGACATAGGCAAGTCATATGCTGGAGCACTCCGGAAGTTTACACAGTAAGCACAGAGCATTGGCCAGACCTGAAGCAGAGGCGCGGAGTCTAACTCGCCAGGGGTTTTCGCCAGTGACCCCCGCCAGGGGATATGGTCTTCGCTGCGCCTGATGGGCAGGTCGCGGCCCTCTGCTCAGGTTCCTCTATGGAGGCTGTGACACACTCGGGATGCTTAATACCGGATTATACTGAAGTGCTTAACCATCGATGGTAAGTCCGATGGTGACATGAAAAAGTTAGTATATCGGAGATGGTGAACTCTGGAGTGCTTGGGTAGCTGAGGATATCCGGAGCCTGTGAGAGGAATCCTGGGCTGAGCACCGCAGACTGGTAACACACTGAGATGGAGATAGTGGAAGTCTCTGGCAGCAAGTAAGTAACCAGGAAAGGCAGGTACAGCAGGACACAGGTAAACGGATCTCTGGAGCAAGCTTGGAGCCTTGAGAGCGATGCTGGAGAACTTGCAGGAGAATTGACAAGTTGTTCAAGGCAATGAGGACTCTGGGAAGCCTGCTTATATCCCCCCAGAAGGATGCTGATTGGTTGCTGCTGGCAGCAGCAGCAGCATGCACAGAACCAGGAAGTAATTACCTGGATACCTGGATCATGTGACTCTGGATCATGCGACTCTGGATCATGTGACTCTGCCAGAGTCAGTGGAAATCATGCTAGTAACTACTGAAAGCACCAGTGGCTGATCTGCGGCACAGAACACACCAGCGTACCGGTAAGTGGCGTGTGCGAGCAGTGCGTGAACTGTGGTTCCTGACAGTACCCCTCCCTTTTAGGGTGGGCACCGAACACCCACGAGGCTTGGAAGGATTGTCCCTGTGAAAGGCTGAGATCAGACGAGGAGCGTGAACATCAGAGGCATTAACCCAGCTTCTCTCTTCTGGGCCATAGCCCTTCCAATCGATGAGATACTGGATATGCCCATATCTCTAGCGAAAATACACAATTTTATTGACCTCGAACTCAACTCCTTGACGGGTGTAGATTCTGGGGGACTCAAGGGAAGATTTTTGGAAGCAGTTAAGAATGAGAGGCCGCAGCAAAGAGATGTGGAAAGAATTAGGTATTCTCAGGTAGGCTGGTAGTTTTAACTTGTATGCCACAGGATTAATCATTTGTTCCACGGAGTATGGGCCTATGAATCAAGTGGCAAACTTCATGGAAGGAACCATTAAACGTAGATTCCGAGTGGAGAGGCAAACTATGTCTCCAGGTTTCAGCAGAGGAACAGCTCGCCGTTTGCGATCAGCAAAGATTTTATATCGCTTGGAAGCTTTCTTGAGCGAGACATGGACATTTTTCCAAACTAGAGAGAAGTGCTTGAGTGTAGAAGATGCAGCTGGCACTTCTAAAGCTGGTAACCCAGTTATCCTGTGAAGAGGAAATATATAGCCTGAGGAATGCTTCAAGGTCCTGGTTGACCCTCTCCGTTTGCCCATTGGACTGGGGGTGGTACGCTGTGGAGAAATTTAACTTCACTTGTAAGGCAGAACAAAGGGATTTCCAGAAGCGGGCTACGAATTGTACACCACGGTCAGAGACAATTTCTGTAGGAAGTCCATGAATCTTGAAAATATGCTGTATGAATATTTGGGCGAGCTTGGGAGCGAAGGTAGACCGGTGAGTGGTATAAAGTGTGCCATCTTTGAGAATCGAACCACCACTACCCAGATGGTATTACACTCTTGGGACTTTGGGAGCTCTGAGATGAAGTCCATGGATCAGTGTGTCCATGGATGTGTAGGAATGGGCAATGGGAGTAGAGCACCTGCAGGAGCTTGGCGATGTACTTTATGTTGGGCACATGTGGAACAAGAGGCCACAAAATCTTGGACGTCTTTCCTAATTTTGGGCCACCAGTAAGAGCGACGAACAAGTTCAAGTGTCTTGAGAACCCCAGAATGACCAGAAAATGGTGAGGCATGAGCCCAGGATAATAACTTCGGCTGAAGTTCAGGCGACACATATATTTTCACTGGAGGTGGCACAGGAGACACGTGAGTGGTGGCAAATCCAGTGGGACTGATGATGGGACGCTGGTCATGAGGCTGAACATCTTCCTCCAAGGACCGTGATAACGCATCCGCCTTTACATTCTGGGAGCCTGGACGATACAAGATCTTGAAATCAAAACGCAAGAAGAATAATGACCAGCGGGCTTGGCGAGGATTCAGGCATTGGGCCGCTTGGAGGTAGAGCAAGTTCTTGTGGTCTGTAAAAATGGTTACGGTGAATTTGGCACCCTCTAACAAGTACCTCTAACAAGTACCTCCACTCTTCCAATGCCAACTTGATCGCTAACAACTCTTGATCGCCAATGGAGTAGTTTTTCTCTGCAGGAAGGAATTTTCATGAGAAAAACCCGCATGGATGTTGCTTCCCATCTTCCGCGGTCTGGGACAGCACTGCGCCAATACCCACATTAGAGGCATCAACCTCAAGGGAAAAGGGCTTATCAGGGTCTGGTTGCTGGAGAATAGGTGCCGAGATGAAGGCTTGTTTTAGCAGATGGAATGAGGACAAGGCTTCTTCAGACCAGGCGGCGGGATTTGCTCCTTTTTTGGTCAGGGCTGTAATTGGAGAGATGAGCGTGGAGAATCCCCTGATAAATTTTCTGTAATAATTGGCAAAACCAATGAAGCGCTGGACAGCCTTTAGTGTAGTTGGTTGGTACCAACCGTTGATGGCCTCAAGTTTTTCGAGATCCATCTGTAATTTTGAGCCGGAGATAATATACCCCAAGAAAGGTATAGAGGGTACTTCAAAGGTACACTTGGAGAGTTTACCGTACAATTTATTTGCACGTAAACGGGACAGGACTTCTTTCACCTGACTGCGATGGGTTTAGAGATCTTGGGAAAATATCAGGATGTCGTCGAGATATACTACGAGGAACTTGTATAATACATCTCTGAATATATCATTCACAAACTCTTGAAAAACTGCAGGAGCGTTACTTAATCCGAAGGGCATTACAAGGTACTCATAATGCCCATCTCTGGTGTTGAAAGCTGTCTTCTATTCATCGCCCTCACGGATTCTGATTAAGTTATATGCTCCTCTGAGGTCCAGTTTGGTGAAGACCTTTGCTCCCTTGACACGATCAAACAGCTCAGTTATGAGAGGAAGAGGATAACTGTTCTTGACTGTTATGTTGTTTAAGCCTCTGTAATCAACGCAGGGACGCAGGCCTCCATCTTTCTTTTTCACAAAGAAGAAACCCGCTCCAGTGGGAGAGGAGGAAGGGCGGATGAAACCTTTTTGCAGATTTTCCTGAATGTAATCGGACATTGCTTTAGTCTCGGGTACAGAGAGTGGGTATGTGCGCCCCTTAGGAGGGGACTTTCCGGGAAGAAGGTCAATAGGGCAATCCCATTTATAATGAGGAGGTAACACATCAGCAGCCTGTTCACTGAATACATCACAAAATTCTTCATATGCTGTGGGTAGGCCAGGCAAGGGCTTAATCTTAGTAGACCGGATAGGAGTTACTTCACTGGTGCAATGCTTCTGGCAATAATCACTCCATTCCTCTATCTGAAGTGAGGCCCAATTGATGCGAGGATTGTGGAGTCGTACCCACGGCAACCCTAGCACAATGTCGTAAGAAGATTTAGGAATGATGAGAAACTTAATGCGTTCCTGATGAAGAATTCCCACTTGGATGGTAACAGAAGCTGTCTGATGTGTGATATTACTGCCAAGAATTTTATTACCATCGACTGCAGTCAGATAGAGGTGCGGAGACAATGACGAGACTGAAATATTACTTTTTTTGACAAGGTCTGAGGTAATGAAGTTCCCTGCTGCCCCAGAGTCCGCCAGGGCAGAGACGTGATAGGAACCTGCTGGAGTCACAAGGGTAACTGGAAGTACTAAGTCAGGAGAAGGAGGAGACTTTATTAAACGGCCTAACCTGACTCCCCCATTGCAGGTTAGGGCTTGGTGTTTTCCCGGACGATCAGGACAGAACCCGATAAAGTGACCGGAAGCGGCACAATACAAACACAATTTCTCTTTTTGCCTCCTAGATCGTTCTTCCGGTGAGAGCCTAGATCTACCTGCTTGCTTAGGTTCTTCTGTACTAGCAGTCACTGGACGATGCAGAGGCATGGAAGAAACTATGGAGAAAACTTTTTCCTGCCGCTCTAGACCTCTTTCTCTGAGACGTAGGTCTATTTTGACACACAGGGAGATCAAATCTTCTAACTGAACTGGAAGATCACGGGTAGCCAACTCGTCCTTAATGCGCTCCGAAACTCCTAGCCAGAAAGCAGAAGTTAGTGCTTCATTGTTCCACTTTAATTCGGAAGCCAAGGTCTGGAATTGGACTACAAATTGTCCCATGGGACGGGAGCCTTGTTTAATATGGAGCATCTCTGTAGAGGTGGACGCTGCTCAACCTGGCTCGTCGAACATGCGTCTGAATGCGGAAACAAATTTGACGTAATCAGTGAGTAAAGAGTCAGACCTTTGCCACAGCGGTGATACCCATCTTAAAGCTGAACCAGTTAGCAGGGAGACAATGTCAGCTATCTTGGTCCTAGCAGAAGGGAAATTCTGTGGTTGTAGTTCAAATTGGATATCACATTGAATGAGAAATCCTCTACAGAGCTTGGGGTTGCCAGCATATTTATTAGGAGCAGGAAGCTGTAAGTGAGAGACAGACACAGAAGAATGAGCAGCTGGTGGAGTGGACACTACAGGGGCAGATGACCTGAGTGACTGCTGGAGAACATCCAAGTGAGTGGACACTTCCTGTAGGTAGGTAGTGACTTGCTGCTGCGTGGCTTCCTGTGTCTCTATTCGTGAAATAACATCCTGAAGAGCCGCTGGGCCCACACTGTGGTCATGTGCTGAGTCCATCGTCCTTGAACAATCTGTCAGGGGCTGGTCTGATTGTGTTCCTGGTAATGACCTGGGTGAGCCAGTGGAGGGTGCAGGGAGGCAGAATTTAGGTGGCTTGAGACATAGGCAAGTCATATGCTGGAGCACTCCGGAAGTTTACACAGTAAGCACAGAGAATTGGCCAGACCTGAAGCAGAGGCGCGGAGTCTAACTCGCCAGTGACCCCCGCCAGGGGATATGGTCTTTGCTGCGCCTGACGGGCAGGTCGCGGCCCTCTGCTCAGGTTCCTCTGTGGAGGCTGTGAGACACTCGGGTATACAGGGATGCTTAATACCGGATTATACTGAAGTGCTTAACCATCGATGGTGAGTCCGATGGTGACATGAAAAAGTTACTATATCGGAGATGGTGAACTCTGGAGTGCTTGGGTAGCTGAGGATATCCGGAGCCTGTGAGAGGAATCCTGGGCTGAGCACCGCAGACTGGTAACACACTGAGATGGAGATAGTGGAAGTCTCTGGCAGCAAGTAAGTAACCAGGAAAGGCAGGTACAGCAGGACACAGGTAAACGGATCTCTGGAGCAAGCTTGGAGCCTTGAGAGCGATGCTGGAGAACTTGCAGGAGAATTGACAAGTTGTTCAAGGCAATGAGGACTCTGGGAAGCCTGCTTATATCCCCCCAGAAGGATGCTGATTGGTTGCTGCTGGCAGCAGCAGCAGCATGCACAGAACCAGGAAGTAATTACCTGGATACCTGGATCATGTGACTCTGGATCATGTGACTCTGGATCATATGACTCTGCCAGAGTCAGTGGAAATCATGCTAGTAACTACTGAAAGCACCAGTGGCTGATCTGTGGCACAGAACACACCAGCGTACCGGTAAGTGGCGTGTGCGAGCAGTGCGTGAACTTCTTCCATGTTGGCACCTTGGCGGACTCAGGCCCAAATAGCTGGCGCTGATACTTCATCAGCTCGCGCACCACCGCCACATTTTCTGCATAACTAAACATGACATTCCGCCCAGTCTTAGTAGTGGTGCATGGCTGCGGAGCACTCTGACTGTCACTATCGCTGTCACTTGATGCTGATGCAGCAACCTCACCCACCTCCTCCACCTGACCGACCTCCTCCCCCTCACTCACACCCTCCACCTCACCCACCTCTGAGTCACACATAATTGTGTGTCTAAACACTTAACACAGAAAAAAAACAAGCAACACACTCCTCCACTACCACTGCACAACTCACACACACACACACACACACACGGGACTATAAAGAAAAAAAAACTTGGACAAAAAATGAGACAAAACCACAAAAAACAAGACTACAAGAATGACAAGACTACTTTCTAACACAATACTACACTCAGAAATCGCAAACAACACTCCTCACCAAACCAAAAACTCACCTACCTCCACAGCACAACCTCCCTCCTCACCACTAACTAAACCCACGAGGTGTGGACGGTTTGGGGCGTATTTATTTGGTTGTGCACAGACACTCCTACATCTGAAACACAACCAATCACGAACGGGGATGAAAAACAAAACTAAAAGTGAAAATGCGGCCGGGGTTTAAAAAAAACCCTGCCGCGTTTAACTTAGTAAATAAACCTGAAAAAACAACAAAAACACGTACGCAAACGACAATGACGGCCGCAAATGTGCCAAAAAAAAAACGACTAGCATCGACTTCGGAAAACACGAAAACCATAAAGTCGACTGCTTCGTAACTTGGCGTATATAGTTTCAAAAAGTTGCATGAAAATGCACCCGACACTAAACGAGTTTAAACACTACACAAACTCAAACACGAATATTCGTAAATATTGACCTAGGAGTAACAGAATGCTCTGTTACTGGACTTCAGTTTAAATGTACAGTATGATTGCCATCACCTGTGCGAACAACCATACTGTACAGTAGTTACTGTATTTGATAAGATGGTGTTTCATCACAAGTGATAGCAATCATGCAGTACTGCACATTAATATACTGTAGCAGTCAAAGAACCAGAGCATGAAGACCGTCTTTGAGCGTCATTTTGGGAGGCACATTCAGAAGTTTTGCAGGCTGAAGGAGCGTCACAATCCCCTAGCCAAAATACACAGGGACATTACAGTAAGGATATTCATGTAAATATATAAATATTTGTAAACAGTAAATGAAAGAATTGCCGATCAAATACTGTATGAAGAAACTGTGTCAATGAGCTGGAACACGTGAGGCTAGCAGAAGTTTTCAACTGTAGTAACAGAGAGCAGATTATCAGGAGATTTCTCAAAGGTTGGCGACGATCCACACAGCAAGTCTGCTTACGGGGAAACAGCTTTGCAAAGTGGGTAGTTGAAAACTTCTGCTAGCCTCACGTGTTCCAGCTCATTTACACAGTGCCGTCACTAGGTGTGTGCGAAGGGGGCGTTGCACACAGCGCAGTTAGGCTGTGGGCGCACCATTCGCACACACTGATTGCTCCCCACCAGCTGCAGCGCTGCCTTCTGTAGTGTAATGTAGTATTAGCAGCGCTGCTAATATACATTACACTACAGTCACAGCAGGCAGCGGCGCGCTGTCTGTGAATGTAGCCTCTCTCCCCATTCCCCCTCTGCTTAGTCCGCCCTCCTCCTCCTGCTCTTCACTGCACTGTGTGCACACACTTCCGGGTTTGACGGCTGCTGCTGCCTTCACAGGAGTAAAGTAAGTTTCTTTCTCCTCCCTCCCCTCCTGCAGACTCCATAACATGTAGGGTACTGTACACCAGCATTTGTATATTAATGTTCTGGCCAGTAAATTAAACAATATTAAGATAGACTGGCCTTGTGGTTGCTCATCCGGGACTGTATCTCAGCAATTTTAAAAACAAATCACTGTGTAAAATACAGTATAAAGATTTGTAAAAATAAATAAAAAAAACCCCTCCAAAAACTGCACATACATTAATCTGTGTTTGTATGTGTGTGTATATGTGTGTATATATATATATATATATGTATGTGCATATATATGTATTTGTGTGTGTGTATGTTAGTGTGTGTATATATATATATATATATATATATATATATATATAAGTACTACTGTCTGTGACTATCGGACGCTGCCATGCTGTGTAATGTGACTAATGGACACTACCGTGCTGTGTAATGTGACTGCATGACTGATGCTGGCATGCTGTATAATGTGGCCGATGGACGCTACTGTGCTGTATAATGTGGCCGATGGACGCTACTGTGCTGTATAATGTGGACGATGGACGCTACCTGGCTACCGCGCTGTGTAATGTGCCCGACAGACGCTGCCATGCTGTGTAATGTGAATTATGGACGCTACCGCACTGTGTAATGTGATTGACCGAAACTATCGTACTGTGTAATGCGACTAATGGATGCCACCGCTCTGTGTAACGTGACTAATGGACGCTACTGTGTGGTGTAATGTGACTAATGGGTTCCACCGTGTGGTGTAATGTGACTAATGGATGCTACCTTGTGGTGTAATGTGACTAATGGGCGCCACTGTGCAGAGTGATGTGAGTAACAGACGCTACTGTGCGGTGTAGTGTGAGTAAAGGGTGCTACCGTATGTTATGCACACCAGTGCCTGCAGGAAAGTACTGGTGTCAGAACTGTTATGCACTCCAGTGCCTGCAGGAATGTACTGGTGTTTGAACTGTTATGCAAAACAAATGGATGGATTCACAGACAGACTGGGGAATATGACATAACGTACACAGAAGGTGATAGGGTAACAAAATACACACAAAGTGAACAGAGAAGCCCAGAGGCTAAGGAACTGGGTATCTCCCTTGTATTAGAACTGCTCAGATGGGAAAAGCAAGATGTTGTGTTTTAATACGTAGAGAACCCAAAATGCTGTTGCTAAGGGCAACAGCAAAACCCTAAAGGGTTACCAACGGGTGTGGCAGTAAACTCCTTGGTCAGAGATGGAATGATAGACACAAGGAGAGTCTCCACAATCCTAATTCTCACTTGCAGTGCACAGGTTCAGCTTACTGCCACTAAACTGACCCCTGACACCTAGCACAGTGAGAAAGGATTAGACAGGCAAGTCTTAAAATACAGCCGCAAACTTGCTAAGTTCACAGAGTAGTAACAGAACCCCAGCAAGCTAAACGACTGACTCCAGTCTTACTGCTAGGTCTGGATTGGCAGAGTGTAATACCAAATCCCCAGGCCTATTTGCAGTAAGCAACAAACAAATACAAAGCTACACAATACTGGCTAACTTTCATGAACTGACTAACCAACAAAGATTCAGCAGCATCTGCTTACCCTGAGAAGAGGCCTTATAAAGCAGGTGCTGTCCACGCCCCACTCAGACCTCACAGACTGTGAGCACAAAAACCAGCACCGGATCCCCTGCCGTGCACAGAGCCTATAACCACTGCACAGCAAAAGACCCGAACCGGAGTATAAGCTGCGCTCAGGTTACTCCGCTAGCACTTGTCTCCCGGTTGCCATGACGACGTGGCAGCACAGGGCAGGAGACCCTAACAGTACCCCCCCTCTGACGAGGGGTCAAAGAACCCCTACCACCGGGTTTATCGGGGAACTGCGAGAAGAAAGAGCGTATCAGTCTGGGGGCATGAAGATCACAACTGCGCACCCACGACCGCTCCTCCGGGCCATACCCCTTCCAGTGCACCAAAAATGACAGCCGACCCCGAACCACCTTGGAGTCAAGAATCCTTTCAACAACAAACTCCCTCTGGCCACATATCAGAAGAGGGGAAGGTCTTCCACTGGAAGAAGGATTACTAATCGCCCGTTTTAAAAGGGAACAATGAAATGTTTTATTGATACCCAAAGAACGGGGCAGATCTAACTGAAATGCCACCGGATTGATAACCCTGGTGATCTTATAAGGGCCGATGAACCGGGGGCCTAACTTATGAGATGGCTGTCTCAACTTCAAATTCTTGGTAGACAACCAGACGAAGTCTCCTAATTTGAAGCTGCAGGGTCTTTTCCGCTTATCAAAAACCCTTTTGGTCACTAATGACACAGACACAAGGGCTTTCTTCACTTTCCGCCAAATACCTCTAAGGACCGAAACCACAGAGGAACCACCAGGCGTGGAGTCCAGGGGGTCAAAAGAATTGGCCTTAGGATGATGCCTATACACACAAAGGAAGGGAGAGATCCCTGTAGCAGAGTGAGCCGCGTTGTTATAGGCAAACTCCGCCATGGACAGATGAGCAACCCAGTCAGTCTGACACTTGGAGACATAACACCTGAGGAACTGCTCCAAGGACTGGTTCACCCTTTCAGTCTGCCCATTAGACTGCGGATGGTAGCCTGACGACAAGCTGACAGAAATCTGGAGATCGGAACAAAATGCCCTCCAGAATTTGGCCACAAACTGGGATCCGCGGTCAGAGACCACATCAAGTGGCAACCCGTGGAGACGCACAACATGCAGCATAAATAATTCAGACAGGCGTCTGGCCGATGGCAGCCCAACCAGTGGAACGAAGTGCGCCATCTTCGAAAACCTGTCAACGACAACCCAGATGGCTGTCATCCCCGAGGATTTGGGCAAGTCCACCACAAAATCCATTGAAATGTGGGTCCATGGCTTAGATGGGATAGAGAGTGGATGTAATGGGCCAACAGGAACCCCTCTAGGAGTCTTATTTCGGGCACAGATGTCACATGCCCGAACCCACTGATCCACATCCTTAGCCACCGAGGGCCACCACACCGCCCTAGATAGCAACTCCCGAGTTCTGGCAATACCCGGGTGACCTGCCGACTTCTTGGCATGGAATTCCAGGAACACTCGCTGTCTTAACCTAGGAGGCACAAACAAAAGACCTACCGGAAGGTCTGGAGGAGCCTGCTCCTGTGCTCTAAGGACTAATGATAAGAGATCCTGGGTAATGCCCACTTTAATACATGATGGGGAAACAATGGGCAACGGCTCCTTGGTGGTCTCCTGGATTGGAGCAAAACTCTGCGAGAGCGCATCAGCCTTGATGTTTTTTGACCCAGGGCGATATGTTATCAAAAAATTAAAGCGAGCAAAAAACAAAGCCCATCGTGCCTGCCTGGCATTGAGACGCTTCGCTGACTCTAAATATGCCAGATTCTTATGGTCAGTGAGAATTGAGACCACAAACTTAGCCCCCTCAAGCCAGTGTCTCCACTCCTCGAGTGCATCCTTAATAGCCAACAATTCCCGGTTACCCACGTCATAATTCATCTCGGCAGGCGAAAATGTACGGGAAAAGTAAGCACGGGGATGAAGGTGATTATCAGACACTCCCATCTGAGAAAGCACTGCCCCAATACCCATCTCAGAGGCATCCACCTCCACCACAAAAGGACGCTCTGGATCTGGGTGTCGCAGCACCTTGGCCGAAACAAATGCCCTTTTGAGACGGGCAAAAGCCGCTTTAGCCTCACAAGACCAGTGAGCAACATCCGCCCATTTCTTAGTGAGTGCCACCAAGGGCGCCACTATAGACGAAAATCCAGCGATATATCGTCTATAAAAATTCGCAAAGCCCAGGAAACGCTGAAGCGCCTTCAAACTAGTGGGCTGCACCCAATCCAGGACTGCCTGTACCTTGGAACCCTCCATTTGGAAACCTTCTGGGGAGATAATATATCCTAAAAATGCGATTTGCTGAACTTCAAATTCGCACTTCTCCAGCTTCGCCCCAAGTCGATGGTCTCTGAGTTTCTGGAGGACTAAGCGTACATGCTTCCGATGTTCCTCCAGGGAATGGGAGAAGATTAGGATGTCATCTAAGTATACAACTAAGAATCTATCCAAATATTCCCTGAGCACATCATTCATGAAATCTTGGAAGACTGCCGGGGCATTACAGAGCCCAAAAGGCATCACCAAATATTCATAATGCCCTGAGTGGGTATTAAAGGCAGTCTTCCATTCATCCCCCTCTCTTATTCGGATTAGATTGTACGCACCGCGTAGGTCAATCTTAGAAAAAATGGTGGCAGTACGAAGCTGGTCAAACAAGACCGAAATGAGAGGCAGTGGGTATGAGTTTTTAATCGTGATACGGTTCAATTCCCTGAAGTCGATGCAGGGTCGCAACGAACCGTCCTTTTTACCCACGAAGAAGAACCCCGACCCAACTGGAGACTGTGAAGGTCTGATAAATCCCTTAGCCAAGTTCTCCTGAATGTACTCTGCCATAGCCTGAGTCTCAGGACGTGACAGGGAGTACAACCTGCTCTTGGGAAGCTTAGCATTTGGCAACAAATCAATGGCACAGTCATAGGGGCGATGGGGAGGTAGTACCTCTGCAACTTTTTTGGAGAACACGTCCGCAAAATCTGCATAACACCCTGGCAAACTTAGCTGCGAGAGCCTGACTGGAAGGCTCAAGCAACTCCTGAAACAATCAGTACCCCAACTAAGAATCTCCCCAGAGACCCAGTCAAATTGAGGATTGTGAGCCCTTAACCAGGGTAACCCCAACACCAATGGGGCAAAAGTACAGACATTCACATAAAAGGACAATTTTTCAGAGTGTGTGGCTCCAATAAACAAAGAAATCTGGCTAGTGCAAGAGGTAATTTTACCTTGGGATAATGGTTCCCCGTTTAACCCACAAATCTCAATTTCCGATGCCAAGGGTACTAAGGGAACAGAGTGTTTCAGGGCGAATTGGCGGTCCATAAAAACCCAGTCGGCCCCACTGTCCACAAAGGCCTCAGTCTTGACTTCAAGGTCACTGGAATGATAAAAGTCTTCTTGGGAAATTCTGACTTCTGGCCTGACAGGATATTTCCCATCACCCTCAGGCCCTGAAGTTTTCCGGCTTTTCTGGGCATGATACTACCACATGACCTTTATTCCCACAGTACAAACACAACCCCTGCTGTCTCCTCCGCGTCTTCTCACGCGAGGAGAGGCGGGTAGCCCCAATTTGCATAGGCTCCTCAGAAAATTCCTCAGAGTCTGAGGTTCCCTTGGGAAGGAAGGAAATCTCAGTCTCCCTTTCAAGCCTACGCTCTCTGAGCCATCTATCCACCCGGATGGATAACTGCATGAGCTGATCCAAGCTATCAGGCAAGGAATATTGTACCAGTTGGTCCTTTATCTGGTTAGAAAGACCTCTTTGGTACTGGTGTCTCAGGGCTGGGTCATTCCACTGGGTATCATGGGCCAACCTCCGAAACTCCGTACAGTAAACCTCAACTGGCCTTCGCCCTTGCTTAAGGATCGAAATCTGAGCCTCGGCTGAGGCCGTCTTGTCAGGGTCATCATACAACATGCCCAGTGCCGTAAAAAAAGCATCAACACTTTTAAGCGACGGACAGTCAGGCTGCAACCCATATGCCCAGACCTGTGGGTCTCCTTGTAGCAAGGAAGTCACTATGCCCACCCGCTGAATCTCCGACCCAGAAGACTGAGGCCTAAGCCGGAAGTATAGCTTGCAGCTCTCCTTGAAACAAAAGAACTGCGAGCGATCTCCAGAAAAACGATCCGGGAGATTTACTTTCGGCTCCTTAACCCCTGCAGGTGCTGCTGCTGCGCGAGCTCCGCCAGCAGCCTGGGAGGTGTGCATTTTAATGGACAAATCATTAAATTGTCGAGTCAGGACCTGCACCTGATCGACCACCTGTTGCAACGTATTTTGAGGGGTATGCTCCATATTCCCACAAAATTTCAACAGGAGTATTAGGCTGCTGAATATGTTATGCACACCAGTGCCTGCAGGAAAGTACTGGTGTCAGAACTGTTATGCACTCCAGTGCCTGCAGGAATGTACTGGTGTTTGAACTGTTATGCAAAACAAATGGATTCACAGACAGACTGGGGAATATGACATAACGTACACAGAAGGTGATAGGGTAACAAAATACACACAAAGTGAACAGAGAAGCCCAGAGGCTAAGGAACTGGGTATCTCCCTTGTATTAGAACTGCTCAGATGGGAAAAGCAAGATGTTGTGTTTTAATACGTAGAGAACCCGAAATGCTGTTGCTAAGGGCAACAGCAAAACCCTAAAGGGTTACCAACGGGTGTGGCAGTAAACTCCTTGGTCAGAGATGGAATGATAGACACAAGGAGAGTCTCCACAATCCTAATTCTCACTTGCAGTGCACAGGTTCAGCTTACTGCCACTAAACTGACCCCTGACACCTAGCACAGTGAGAAAGGATTAGACAGGCAAGTCTTAGAATACAGCCGCAAACTTGCTAAGTTCACAGAGTAGTAACAGAACCCCAGCAAGCTAAACAACTGACTCCAGTCTTACTGCTAGGTCTGGATTGGCAGAGTGTAGTACCAAATCCCCAGGCCTATTTGCAGTAAGCAACAAACAAATACAAAGCTACACAGTACTGGCTAACTTTCATGAACTGTCTAACCAACAAAGATTCAGCAGCATCTGCTTACCCTGAGAAGAGGCCTTATAAAGCAGGTGCTGTCCACGCCCCACTCAGACCTCACAGACTGTGAGCACAAAAACCAGCACCTGGATCCCCTGCCGTTCACAGAGCCTATAACCACTGCACAGCAAAAGACCCGAACCGGAGTATCAGCTGCGCTCAGGTTACTCCGCTAGCACTTGTCTCCCGATTGCCATGACGACGTGGCAGCACAGGGCAGGAGACCCTAACACCGTACGGTGTTATATAACTAATAGATGCTCCGTGAAGCCACACCCCTATTTTTTGATGCCCGTAACTTGCGGTGTGTGATTGATCGGGGGGTGGGGGGGCGCCGATGCTATTTCTTGCACACAGCGCTAAAATGTCTAGTTACGGCACTGCATTTACACAGTTTCTTCATACAGTATTTGATCGGTAATTCTTTAATTTACTGTTTACAATTATTTATATACTTACATAAATATCCTTACTGTAATGTACCTGTGTATTTTAGCTAGGGGATTGTGATGCTCCTTCAGCATTGCCCAAAAGCCTGCAAAACTTATGCCATCTCTCACTCCAAGGGCCTAATTCTGAGTTGATCGCAGCAGCAAGTTTGTTAGCAGTTAGGCAAAACCATGGAGGTCATTCCGAGTTGTTTGCTCGCAAGGCGATTTTAGCAGAGTTGCTCACGCTAAGCCGCTGCCTACTGGGAGTGAATCTTAGCTTCTTAAAATTGCGAACGACGTATTCGCAATATTGCGATTACAAACTTCTTAGCAATTTCAGAGTAGCTTCAGACTTACTCGGCATCTGCGGTCAGTTCAGTGCTTGTCATTCCTGGTTTGACGTCACAAACACACCCAGCGTTCGCCCAGACACTCCCCCGTTTCTCCAGCCACTCCTGCGTTTTTTCCCGAAACGGTAGCGTTTTTTCCCACACGCCCATAAAACGGCCTGTTTCCGCCCAGAAACACCCATTTCCTGTCAATCACACTACGATCGCCTGAGCGATGAAAAAGCCGTGAGTAAAAATCCTAACTTCATAGCAAATTTACTTGGCGCAGTCGCAGGTGGTGGGGGTTCACGGTCAGAAGCCATTTTTAATGTGCATAGAACTAACTTATCCCCATAGGCCAGTGTGTTTTTTAACTACCGTATTGAGATGCACATTTCTAGGCCTACAGTATTTAATATACAGTAAGCAGCATTGTTGTTAGGCAATAATTGAAGAATTTACATACAGTACTGACATGTACTGTATGTAATGCTTGTACATCATGTCAGTCGTCCCTTATGCTGTACACTACTGTAAGTCTCACAGGGCCCATGCACTTCCAAGGAGGGTTATTTACTGTATCTGTTTTATACAGGAAAGTAATTACAGTCCATAACACTGATGTGGTATTTTCAGTACTGTACAGTATACAGTACTAAAATCTGAACATCAGGTATTATATAGAAAACATGTACAGTATTAACTTTTATCATAAAACTCTTACAAATTTTCAGATGTGTAAAGTGTAGAC
Source organism: Pseudophryne corroboree (assembly GCF_028390025.1). Taxonomy (NCBI): domain Eukaryota; kingdom Metazoa; phylum Chordata; class Amphibia; order Anura; family Myobatrachidae; genus Pseudophryne; species Pseudophryne corroboree. Next base: position 49,106,348 of record NC_086449.1, on the reverse strand, counting down.
TACAGTATTCACAAATGTTTTTTCTCCATACAGGAATTACAGTTATTATTATTATTATCCTTTATTTATATGGCGCCACAAGGGTTCCGCAGCGCCCAATTACAGAGTACATAAATAATCAAACAGGAAAACAGCAACTTACAGTTGATGACAGTATAGCACAAGTACAGGGTAAATAAACATAGCTTCATCAGCAGATGACACTGGAATAAGTATCAGGTGGCAGAAGACTGATGGATTTGGTGCAGTTGAAGATTATTAAAGTAAGAAAGGATAAGAACATGAGGGAAGAGGGCCCTGCTCATGAGAGCTTACATTCTAAAGAGGAGGGGTAGACAGACAGGGGTGACACAGATGGGGTACATAGAGAGAGTAGAACAGAGGGTTAGGATGAGATTTGCCTGGGTTTGGTGAAGTGGGTCTTGCGAGCCTGTTTGAAGTTTTGTAGAGAGGTGGAGAGTCTGAGGGGGAGAGGTAGGGAATTCCAGAGAAGTGGTGCAGCACGTGAAAAATCTTGGAGGTAGGAGTGGGAGGAAGTAATCCGTAGGCAGGAGTCGGCATGCATTAGCAGAGCGAAGAGGACGGGTGGGAGTGTAAAGGGAGATAAGGTCAGAGATGTAGATGGGAGAGGAGTGGGAGAGGGCTTTGTAAGTGAGTGTGAGAAGCTTGAAATGAATTCTGAAAGGGAAGGGGAGCCAGTGAAGGTCTAGTAAGAGAGGAGAGGTGGACGTAGTGCGTTTGGTGAGGAAGATGAGCTGGGCAGCAGCATTGAGGATAGATTGGAGTGGAGAGAGGTATTTGTCAGGAATGCCAGTCAGGAGCAGATTACAGTTGTCCAGTCTGGAGATGACCAGTGAGTGGATAAGAATCTTAGTAGCATCCTGGGTCAGAAAGGGTCTGATCCTGGAAATATTTTTTAGATGAAAATGGCAGGTTTGTGAGAGGTGCTGAATGTGTGGTTTGAAGGGGAGGGAGGAGTCAAGGATTACTCCAAGACAGCGCACTTGGGGGCTAGAGGAGGTAGTAGTGCCATCAATAGATAATAAGAATGTAGGAGGTGAGGTTATGCGGGAGGGAGGGAAGATGATCAGCTCCGTCTTAGACATGTTAAGTTTAAGAAAGCACTGGGACATCCAGGAAGAGGTAGCAGAGAGACAGTTGGAGATACGAGTGAGGAGAGCAGGGGAGAGGTCTGGAGAGGAAATATAGATTTGGGTGTCATCAGCATAGAGATGATATTGGAAACCAAAAGAACTAATGAGCTTACCTAGTGAGGACGTATAGAGAGAGAAGAGGACCAAGGACAGAACGTTGGGGTACCCCTACAGTTAGTGGAAGTGAGGGGGAGGTGGAGTCATGAGAGAATACAGAGAAAGAATGGTCAGAAAGGTAGGAGGACAGCCAAGAGAGGGCAGTGTCACGCAGACCAATGGAGTGAAGAATTTGCAGTAGGAGAGGATGGTCCACAGTATCAAAGGCAGCAGAAAGATCAAGTAGAATAAGTATAGAGTAGTGTCCCTTAGATTTTGCAGCATAGAGGTCATTGCATACTTTTGTAAGGGCAGTTTCAGTGGAGTGGAGAAGACGGAAGCCAGACTGGAATGTGTCAAGCAGTGAGTGTGAGGAAAGAAAGGAAGTAAGGCGGTTGTAGACAATACGCTCAAGGAGTTTGGAGGCAAAAGGGAGGAGAGAGGTGGGTCGGTAGTTGGAGAGAGTGTTTGGATCAAGTGTAGGTTTTTTAAGAATAGGAGAGATGAGTGCATGCTTGAAGGCAGAGGGGACAGTGCCTGATGAGAGGGATAGATTGAGAAGGTGGGAAAGATGGGAACAAGCAGAAGGAGAGAGGTAGCGGAGGAGGCGGGAGGGGATAGGGTCAAGTGGGAAGGTGGGGAGGGGACAGGAACGAATGAGGGCCATGACTTCCTCTCCAGATGCATGGGAGAAAGATGTCAGAGTAGGTGCGAGGGATGGGGAGGGTTGGTAAGGGATGGGAGAAAGCTGGTTACTGATGGTATGGTGTGATGTGATGTCCTGACGTATGGAGTCAATTTTGGATGTGAAGTAAGTGGCAAAGTCAAAAGCAGAGAGTGAGGAAGGGAGACGAGGTGGAGGTGGGCAGAGGAGTGAGTTGAGAGTGGCAAAGAGGCACCGGGGGTTGGAAGACTGGGAGGAGATGAGGTTCTTGAAGTATGACTGTTTAGCAAGAGAAAGGGCAGCACTGAAGGATGAGAGCATAAGTTTGAAATGGAAGAAGTCTGCCTTAGAGCGTGATTTCCTCCAGTGTCGCTCAGTCGTACGTGAGCATTTTTGCAGATATCTGGTGCATTTGGTGTGCCAGGGTTGAGGTGTTAATTTGCGAGGGTGGATAGTGGTTGGTGGAGCAACAGAGTTAAGAGCAGAAGTAAGGGATGCATTGTATGTGGAAGTGGCTTGTTCAGGGCATGAAAGAGAGAGAATAGGAAAGAGAAGTGAATCAAACAGGGAGGAAAGGAATGTGGTGTCAATATCTTCAATGTTACGCTTAGTGATGGTAGTCTTAGGAGGTAGAGATGGGGAAGTCGAGAGAGATAGGTTAAAGGAGAACAGGTGGTGGTCAGAGAGGAGAAATGGGGAGTTGGAAAAATCAGAAATATCACAGCGGTGAGTGAAGACCAGATCCAGTGAGCTCCCATTAACATGGGAGGGTGATGAGGTTCACTGGGAGAGACCAAGTGAAGAGGTGAGGTTTAAAGGCAGGGGATTGTGTGGGGATGTCAATAGGGATGTTGAAATCGCCTAGGATAATGGAGGGAATGTCAGAAGAGAGGAAGTGAGGAAGCCAGGAAGCAAAGTTGTCGATGAATTTGGAAGCAGTGCCAGGGGGGCGGTAAATGACAGCTACTCCAAGATGGACTGGTTGGAAGAGGCATATGGCATGGACCTCAAATGTAGAGAATGTAAGGGATGGTTCTGGTGGTATGAGTTGGTTGGAGTAACTAGAAGGTAAAAGGACCCCAACACCACCCCCATGGCGACCCCCAGGTCGGGGTGTGTGTGTGAATGTAAGGCCCCCAGCAGAGAAAGCAGCAGGAGAAGTAGTGTCAGAGGGTGTAATCCAAGTTTCAGTAATGGCTAGTAGGTGTAGGGAGTTGGAAATGAAAAGGTCATGAGTGGGGACCAGTTTGTTACAAACAGATCTGGTATTCCAGAGGGCACAGTGTAGGGGGTATGAGTTTGTGGGAGAGATGTGAATGAGATTTTCAGGGTTGCTGTAGCGATGAGGTGAGATTAAATTGGTGAGAGAGTAGTGATGGTACGGGTGCCTGAGCTAGGAGGGGAAACTGCAGGAGGTGGGCAGGGAGGGAGGTCAGTGTGATGTGGATTGGGGTGTGGGGAGGTGACAGGGAAGGGAGAGAGGGTGCAGGGCTGAGTTGTGGGGTAGCAGGACCATGGGGCAGAGGTAAATGAAAGTGGGGTAACAGGAAAGGAGGGGGAAGGTAACAGAGGGATGGAGGTGAGACAGAGGAGGAGATGTATCAGACTAGGGGGGAAGGATAAAGATACATGATTAGGTAGACACTGAGTGATGTGGGGAGTGTAGGAAAGCCTTGACATAGTGTTAAGTAGGTAAATAGGTTGAGGGAAAGTGGAAGTAAGAGAGGAGACTGTAAGGGAATCAGAGCAGAAGAATTGCAGAAATGCAGGTGAGAAAGCAGTGTAGGCTCAGTGGGTGTAAATTTAGTATGAAATGAGTCAAAAGCGTAGATAAAGTGGGTGCAGAAATGTATTTGAGTGTAAGAAATGAAAGGATTGTGAGAGGGTTAAGAAGCAATGGTAATTCTGTTAGATTTTTCAAGTGTTTGTAGATGAGAAGATGAACTCACAATTGTCCCAAAGAAGATCTTTGTGATCCTGATTATGGATGGAAACTTGATCTTACATATGTTCTTTTCTGCAAGTGGGTTGCATAGTGTTCACAGAGTGAAAGTTGGAGGGTGATAAATTTGCATATGCCGTTGATATTGATAAGTAGTTCATCTGTTGTTTGAGGTTTTCTTTCAGTTTTTCATCCAGTTTAAATACAGGCTAAGTCCAGGCTTTGATATTAAAATTATATATCTGCTCCCTTTGAGCCTCCTCCCTTCGAGTCCTACACCCTGGATCAATCAGCCAGGCTTAATCAGCCTGCTATACTCTAATATGAACTAACATTAACGTGTATGGTATAGGTTCACTGGTTAAAACCCCACCCATTGCCCAATACCCACATCCCAAATTCCCCAAATATCTAACAATTAAACAGGCTAAATTCTGCACAAAACAATAACTCCAGATTACCTAAGCAAACATACACTGCAGAGTATAGTATCCTAGCTCACTGTGCAGCTGCTGAGAGTTGTAGTAATTGTTTTGATTACCTAAGCAAACAGACACTGCAGAGTATAGTATCCTAGCTCACTGTGCAGCTGCTGAGTTGTAGTAATTGTTTTGATTACCTAAGCAAACAGACACTGCAGAGTATAGTATCCTAGCTCACTGTGCTGCTGCTGAGAGTTGTAGTAATTGTTTTGATTACCTAAGCAAACAGACACTGCAGAGTATAGTATCCTAGCTCACTGTGCAGCTGCTGAGAGTTGTAGTAATTGTTTTGATTACCTAAGCAAACAGACACTGCAGAGTATAGTATCCTAGCTCACTGTGCAGCTGCTGAGAGTTATAGTAATTGTTTTGATTACCTAAGCAAACAGACACTGCAGAGTATAGTATCCTAGCTCACTGTGCAGCTGCAGATTGACAACATGCCAGTAACTATCAACAAAACTATGAGCAAGATAATCGCCAACATGAAAAATGAAAATAAAACCATCAAAGAGATCCATGCATGGATCAAGGAAAGTGGCATTATAGTCACTTTAGAAACGGTGCTCTATCATGCTTTCGAAAAAGAACAACGCCCAGATTTGTATTTCCTACAAAATGCACATGGTACGTACTGTACAGTACTTTTAATGTTTAAATGACTTGCTGTATACAATAGACAATTTTATGGAAATAAAAAAATAACACTTCATCTAACTGTGATTGTGCTGTTCATTAATTCATATTTTTCATACTGTATTGTACTGTAGGAGAGTACAACAAATTGTGGAGGAACTAACTCGTGAGGATGATGAGCGTACTGCTTTGCAAATAAAACGAATTCTCCATTCCAAGTATGACCTGGACATATCGGCCACCAGCGTCAGAAGGATGCAACGGAAAATGGGATGGACCTTAGGCGCAACAAGGTAAAATACTGAAAGCAGTATAAACCATACAGTAGATGCACACTTATTCACTGTTAATAATCCCTTGATAAGTGATATAACAATGACATAAATCATTATACAGCGTGTGTACTTTATACTATATACAGTATGTGTGTGTGTTTATATATATATATATATATATATATATATATCTATCCCAAAAGAGATACCTATAGGCACTCAGAGACAGCAATGAAGCCGGCTTATTGTGATGATTACATACTGTATACTGTGTGTGTGTGTGTATATATATATATATATATATATATATATATATATATAGAGTACTGTGTATATACTGTAATGTATATACAGTTTAATGTATACAGTAGGTATATAATACAGTATACTGCACATACAGTCTACTGTATATACAGTAATCTCTCATTACTGTATCTGATTCCTTATTTTTGGCTCTTCACAGGATATCTCCCATGATAAGAGATGTGAATAAAGAAAAGAGAGTGGAACATGCACGGCGATGGATTGAGAGTGGTGAAACATTTCATGATGTCATTTTCACAGATGAATCGTCTGTTGCCCTTGAGCGGTTCTCCAGAATGTCATTCCAGAAACGTAACCATATCTCATTAAAACCACGCCCAAAGCATCCATTGAAAGTCCATGTATGGGGAGGCATATCACGATTAGGAGCTGGTCCTCTATTATTTTTCGAAGGTACTATACTTTATTCTGTGCCTGTGTTCTGTAAAAATACATGCTGTACTGTAGAGTACATGTAACTGCACAATAAAATGAGTTGCTTATTAATGAACAACATTTTTTTATTTCTGTAGGGATCATGGATAAAAATGTTTTCCAAGAAACAATAGTAGAGGGATGTATGGTGCCATTTGTGAATAAATATTACCCAACTCACCATAGGATATTCCAAGACAATGATCCTAAACACTCCGCCTCAGCCAAATTTATGGAAGAGAAAGGTATGAATTGGGAACGCACACCACCAGAGTGAGTATTCTTTCAACAGTGTACAAGTAAAATTTTGGATAGCAATGTATTTTTTGTTTAATAAACAGTACAATACCGTATGTTTAATTTTCTCTATTTAATGTCATTAATTGACTAACATTTTTTTCTATACTTTTTTTTTTTTTATAGATCACCAGACATGAATCCAATTGAATTGAATTAGTGTGGGCTCAGTTGAAGAGGTACATTAGGAGTATTGCAAAGCCAACAACAAAACAGCAGCTGTTGGATGGGATAAATAAATTTTGGCTAGAAGTACTCACACCTGAACATTGTAATAATTATATAAATCACCTGTATAAAGTATTACCTATTGTTATAGTCGAAAGAAATGGTCAAGCCACAAATATGTAGTTCTGTACTGTATTTTCTGTTTAAAATTTAAAATTGGTGCATTATTAAAAATGTTTATAAAATTGCCTTTGTCTGATTATTGCATAAGCTAATGTAGAATATTATACAGTAGTAATGTTATTGATGTGTATGAAGTTATTTTCAGTTTTATAAGTCCTGAATAAGAGTACTGTACATTTTGATCAGTGCAGTACATGGAATCGGATGTTGTAATAAATACTTTTTTTTACATTAATATTGATGCTTTTCCAATAAATATTCCATTATACAGTATGGTATGGTACAGTACATGGGGGTAACGATAGTATGATGTGACGTTATGTGGGAGAAATACTGTATCCACTAAATGTACAGTAAAATATTTTTTACTTATTACAAACACACAAATCCCAGATGGAAATCTGCTTTACACAGCAGACAGCTTATGGTGACAGAACTTACCTACTGTATCCCCACCCATAGTCGTGGTATATTTTAGATTGCCTAATGAGACACTTCTGCAGCATTGCCAAAGATTCATGTAAAACCTGTGTGCAAACAGTATCTCTATTGAATGCAAAGTACAGTAACAGTACAGTATACAGTATTACCAGAGCCGTACCTGACCAACATGATGCCCTAGGCTACATTTTGGCTGATGCTCCCTTGCACAGATGCTAGTTCTGCCTCTAACCCTGCACCCCTTTCCCAGCACCATTACCCATTTTGGCACTCCTACCCCTATATTTTAAATAGGAAAAATGTGCACATTTAGTGCCAGCCCAAAACAGTGCATGTTCTTGCTGGGAAGGGGCATGGGTAACACAATAATTCCCCCAGTTGAAATGACACAACACAGTACTGCAACTTTATTCACATTATATCATGCAATAGTGTCTCTTATTCTCGTTACATCATATGATAGTACCACATTACTCCTAACAGTATTGCCCCTTATTCACATTACACCCCACCACATTGATCTTTATTTACATTAGACCACAGGTTCTCAAACTCGGTCCTCAGGACCCCACACAGTGCATGTTTTGCAGGTCTCCTCACAGAATCACAAATGAAATAATTAGCTCCACCTACTGTATGGACCTTTTAAAATGTGTCAGTGAGTAATTAATACACCTGTGCACTTGCTGGTTTACCTGAAAAACATGCACTGTGTGGGGTCCTGAGGACCGAGTTTGAGAACCACTGCATTAGACCATGCAGTAGTGCCCTTTCTTTATGTTACGCCAGAAAATATTGTAGTACACCTTATACACATAATGCCGCACATTAGTAATGCATTTAATATTTACATTTTCATATTCATTTCATAGAGCCGCAGTCACACACAGAATATAGGCGTGTAGCATCTCATTTTATTCAGCAGAAGCTGATTATTCCCCGTTTGGCTAGTTTGCCAGCTCTGTATATTACAATAGAAAAAAATAATAGTGTCAGTGAAAAAAACACCTCATGACAGGTACTGTACACAAGCTCATGTCTAAATGTACAGTAAGCAGTGGTACCTTGCCATTGGCTTTATATTAAGCCTTAATGGCAAGGGGACTTGGCCGCAGACTTACTGTACTGTACCACATCCCTAACTTTAATAGACCACACTGTTGCTTAAACTCCTTGTTTTGGGTCTGTATACTGTACATTATACAGCATTTATTATTTGATCATTCTACAGGACCTCATTGCCTCTGTGTACTGTTATTTTAGCTAGGGGATTGTGATGCTCCTTCAGCATTGCCCCGTAGCCTGCAAAACTTATGTCATCTCTCACTCCATATCCGAGCGCTGCCTGCCACGTGGTGGGGGTTCAGGGGCGGCGGCCATTTTGCCAGTGTGCTATGAGATAGAGTCCGGTGTACCGTAATATGCATAGACCTCGCTTATCCCTATCGCCCCTGTGTATTTTAGCTAGGGGATTGTGATGCTCCTTCAGCATTGCCCCGTAGCCTGCAAAACTTATGCTATCTATCACTCCATATCCGAGCACTGCCTGCCATGTGGTGGGGGTTCAGGGTTGGTGGCCCAAGGGAAATTGGCATGGGAGAATGGACAGTTAATCAATTACACTGATTTCACAAAAAGTCAGAAAATGTATTTAATACAGAGTAAAACATTTTTCTTGGAATGGGCACCCACAGAGCAGTGTATGCTAATATGGGGGAGCAAATCAGTGCAATCAGTGTGCGTCTTTTACCCTTTCTGGGCGGCTCCTCACATGCCAGTTTTAGCAGTAACAGTTTCGAGAAAATTGTAATTTCAGCCTCTGCCTGGTTTGTTCACTTAATGCAATGCGATCGCAGGATCTGTTCTGCACATGTGCCGGTTCCACATCAGGAAACTGCACAGAGGATCGTGATTACACTCCTAACGGAATACCCACCTAAGCTGGCTAAGCTGTGCGGCAGGGGGATTGTTTTACTCCAAGTTATTCCTCATGAGGACAGGAGACAAGGAAAGACAGCAGCAGAGTGGGGAATACGAAGTATCGTTCCTTCTACAAAGCAATCATTGATTGGCAGTAAGTCCCTGTGTTTATATTTCACCCACAGCTGTAAAATGACATAAATAATCTATTTGCTGAGTAGCAATAATGATAAATGATTCTGTGAGGATTTAATATTGTTTGCGAGATAGTTATCATTACATGATCACCTAAGTATCTCTCCTGGGTCTATCTTCTAAAATGTAGAAGAGGAATGTACAAAAGTATTATTATTGATGAAATCATTTTATTCAATGAGTGTTATGGGGGGAGGCTCTCGATATTCCAGCTGTCAGGATCCCGGCGCTCTGTATACCGGCGGTCAGGATCTTGGCGCCGATATGCTGGGAGCTGGTCTCCCAAGCGCCGGTACATCGTAGTACACCCGTTATGGGGACAACTGCTAGTAACATGAATGGTTATTACAGATATGGGGCCGGATGTAATGGTTTGGAGACGGCCAGAGCTCCGAGACTCCGGCCCCACTCATACATTATTTCACAGCAGCAAATGTTTACAATGCAAAACCAGACTCAGAGCTCCGTCCGTCTCGCAGCCCATTACATCCGGCCCATTATTTGTACATGGTCCTTCAGTCTACGTACAGGACAGATCTGTCTGAGTTACATCACTGAGAACTATGGACCTGATTCAGAGATATATGCAGCCAGATCTGCGTCCATCTCCTCACATGCTGGGGGCCGCCCAACACAGGACAAGACTGCCCGGTATGTGTGATGGTCTGCCTCCTAATACGTTCGCAATTAGACTGCAGATGCATGAAACTAAGATTGACCCCCAGCAGCGCAGCCTGTCTGCGCTGTCAGGTGGTCAGCCACCATTTTTTAAATTGGAGTAGCTGCATGTGACATCATGCACCCGCCCCCCAATGCTGCGTCGCCACCGCGCAGTGGCCGCTGCTGTTAATCATCTTGCGGCCACATCCTTCCTGGATGCAGCCACGAGAAAGGTCACACATGTGCACTGCGGCCAGTGCATGTGCGCAGACCACCCAAATGCAGCCGCTGCGTACAGATGCACGGCTGTGTTCAGGTCTGAATGACCCCCTATGTCAAAGTTATTATCGTGTATATTATTACTGTCATACTAGTTTCATTTATTGTGAAGGAACTTTACTATTAGCCTGGTACACAATGTGCACAACTTGGGACTTGTTTAATTACATGATGTGAAAAACAAGCATGCGCTGTAACCCATAGCAACCAGATATCAGCTATTAGCTGTCTAGTGCCAGCAAACAAGTGTTCTAATTTGGTTGCTATGGGATACAGATGACCAGTGTTTTACTTGCACCATTTTAGTATATAGTAATATAAAAGGTATTAGAGAGAGAACACGGAGGTATAAGAGACCAGAGGAAAGACCTGTAGCGGGTATACTGTAGTTACTACACAGTTATTTTGAAAGCCAGAGATTTTCACTCCATGTGTGTGCTGGATTAAAGGGCAATAGAAATACCAGCAAAACAAGCCTGAATTTACATGTATTATTACTGCCCTTTATCATCCAGCGATCATAGACAGCGAGAATGGGTGGTAGTCATGTGACCGACGGTCGGTCAGCCGACCGTCACATGACCTCCTCCGTGAGCCCAACGGCTCACTATCCCGATGGTCGGCATGCCGACCAACAGGGACTATTTCCACTCGTGGGTGTCCACGACACCCATAGAGTGGGAATAGAACCAGTGGCGACCGCAGGTCGCCACCGAGCCCGCAGCGCGGCGAGCCCGCAAGGGGCTTGCTGCACTCACCCCTCCCCGCCGGGATCCCGGCGTCGGTATGCTGCCGGGATCCCGGCGTCGGTAAGGTGACCGGCGGTCAGGAGACCGCCGGTCACCCGTACTACACTCGTGAGAATCAGTGGCTTTGAAAAACTGATACTTAGTAAATATAACTGTTATCTGTTGAAAATCTCAAGCGACCAGGTTCTGGAATACAATGTGTTAGATATGGAGACTCACAGGACATAGTGTAACCCCTCCTATCTATCAGATAGTAAGTACTCGGGCTACTAGATTACCTCCTAAGGCGTGCCTCCAACCAAGCTATAATTATAATCGTGGCTTGCTTGGGAAAGGCAGTAATGGTATAATAAATATAATTCAATTGTTAAAATATTCTCAATATATAAATGTTTAATACCGTTTGTTCTTCTTGTATTTCAGCTCTTCCTTTGACGTTAGTCTACTGGTGTTATGCACACCAGTGCCTGCAGGAATGTACTGGTGTCTGAACTGTTATGCACACCAGTGCCTGCAGGAATGTACTGGTGTCTGAACGGATAGGGATGCAAAACAAATGAACTCACAGACAGACTGGGGAATATGACATTACGTACACAGAAGGTGATAGGGTAACAAAATAAACACAAAGTGAACAGAGAAGCCCAGAGGCTAAGAAACTGGGTGTCTCCCTAGTATTAGTAATGCTCAGATGGAAAAAGCAAGATGTTGTGTTTTAATATGTAGAGAACCCGAAATGCTGTTGCTAAGGGCAACAGCAAAACCCTAAAGGGTTACCAACGGGTGTGGCAGTAAACTCCTTGGTCAGAGATAGAATGATAGACACAAGGAGAGTCTCCACAATCCTAATCCTCACTTGCAGTGCACAGGTTCTGCTTACTGCCACTAAACTGACACCTGAACACCTTGCACAGTGAGAAAGGATTTAGGCAGGCAAGTCTGAGAATACAGCCGCAAACTTGATAAGTTCACAGAGTAGCAAAAGAACCCCAGCAAGTTAAACGACTGACTCCAGTCTTACTGCTAGGTCTGGATTGGCAGAGTGTAGTACCAAATCCCCAGGCCTATTTGCAGTAAGCAACAACAAATACAAAGCTACACAGTACTGGCTAACTTTCAGGAACTAACTAACCAACAAAGATTCAGCAGCATCTGCTTAACCTGAGAAGAGGGTTTATAAAGCAGGTGCTGTCCACGCCCCACTCAGACCTCACAGACTGTGAGCACAAAAACCAGCACCGGATCCCCTGCCGTGTACAGAGCCTGTAACCACTGCACAGCAAAAGACCCGAACCGGAGTATCAGCTGCGCTCAGGTTACTCCGCTAGCACTTGTCTGCCGGTTGCCATGACGACGTGGCAGCACAGGGCAGGAGACCCTAACAACTGGATCCACATATCACGTCCTGGTAAGTAGTTATACACAATAAAATAACACCTTCTCATAAATTGATAATTAAATGATTATATTATGAAAACACATTGCTCGAATAAAACACAAACTTTGGAACTATACAGTATTAGGTGCATGCGTTACAAAAAAAATATAATTATACCTTGGTACCAATAAAAAGGTTGAGCTCAGAGTTCCCAATTCCCGGGTAAGCTTTGAATATGACTATCATGGACTGCACACTAGACTTTGTTAAGCCAGTATATATATATAATAGATATCCTCAAAGTCGTATATGGTTCTCCTCTTGTCCTCAAAATTGTACAAGATCTGTCCCTCTTCAACCTTTATCCGGTAGTACCTTCTTTCCTTTCTATATTCATAAAGGTATGATATAGGCTTTGTATGGGGGTAATAACGTGTAGGAAATAGATTCTCGTTATAATATTGCTATCCTGGATAGACGGTGCTAGGTGCAATGCATTCCATACTTGTGAATGTTCATGGAGTACAGTTACAGTATTCGCCCTCCGTTTATTACTCAGTATGTGACTATCTGTGCATATTGGATACCAACGAGGATCTCGGAAATAGCTCGGGTACAGTTCGCTTAACTTTCCAGAGTCTCAGAATAAAGTGTTATTACCTTTGTCTCTCTTAAAGATAAATTCTTTTCTTTCTGTATCATCCACTGAAATGGATAGTAACTTTGCAGAAAATAAGGGACAATACTAACTTAATAGTCCAACGGGAGAATAAAATAATATCAATATATATAACAGATTCCTTGGATATCGCTGGGGTAGCGAAATATAACTATATTCAATACCTATATAGTCCCGTGTAGCTTAATTATATATTAGAGCTACTGTATAGTATTGCATTTCCTCCTCAACCGATACAGCTATTAACACATAGAGTCGCTATATAAGCAGCAAGATATGATGCCAATTTGGGTGGCAATATTATACAGCCAGTCCCCTGTGGTAAAACAGTGAAGTCCTTACTGTAATATTATAGGTAATACCGCCTATTAACAGCAGTTCATAGTTATTGGTCCCTAGAGTCTCTTTATAATTTAGTCACACACCGGTAACAATAATTTAAATACTAAAAAAAAGGCTGATATTCCTTCTTAAACTCTCAAAATACTCTTTTCCCCAAATTATACTTCTGTATCTATGGTCTGGTACCAGCTATATGCTCCACTTCTTTAGGCTGGTATATAGATGACAGTCAATTAGCTTTTTCACGATTGGTGACACGTTGTATCAATTTGATGCCAGCTGGGCTATCCCTTTGTGTAAATGCGTGTTCGGCTAGCAAGAAATACTACGCTTTGCTATCATGCAGCTGATATAAGGGAGTGCCCTGAATGTAGCCGAGACAATATTGCTGAGATGAGTGCTAATTATCCTTAGCGGTTATCCGGACTTAAATTCATAGAAGTGCCTAAGACACTAAAATATTCAGTAATTTACCGGCGTAGGTAGTAGTGATAATGAAAGGGCTGGCGTGTTAATAAAAGTCCCTCCTGTTGGGAGGCACCAATCCTCCCGTTATCTAATGATGCTACTGCACTAGGTGATTGGAGTGAGCGTCTCCTCTCCTCCCCTCCAGCGTCACTGTAGCCTATGTATATACTCAGCTGCTTCTGGCCGCCGGGTCTGACCGCTCCCCCGGTTCCTCTGACGGCGGGGATTCGCTGCCTCCAGACGCCAGTCTTCCCTCGTCCTCGAATATCCTCCCCCACTTCTCCGGCGTATCAGGTATGATTTGCGGCGGTTCTCGGCTGTCAAGTCAGCAGCCTCTCTCCAGTTCACCCAGCGCATCTCTCTATTATTCCGCTCCGTCCTTCACTCTCTCCTCCGTCAGCCCTCTCTCTCTCGTTCTTTTTTTTCAGTTGACAGTTTATGCCTCGAGGCTTCCCCTCTCTTGGGGTCCTCGCGGGCATTGTGCAGGGGTCTCTGGAACTTTCTAGTGTCATCTACACTGCACTTTATTTCTATAATTTATTACTTAATTTCACACACAGGGTTACATTCTCCCCCTGGGGATTCCGAAATGCACTGCATCGGTATCACCATCAACTATATTGTGATGATGATCCTCTCTATACTTGTTCTTTATTGATTCAGATCCCACATCCAAAATAAGGCCACGGTATTATCACACTAGGATGGATTATCAAGGGAACTTCTGTGGGTGAGCCTAATTGTTCATATGCAAGTATTCTAGGTGGTTTCCGTATCCTCTGTGGCCTTGGAGACTGATGTCCATCATCTAAGTTAACCATGTGGTTACTGTCTTCATCGATAGTACTGGACTCACTAGTACAACCGTTATTGTCCTTTACCGGGCGGTTATATTCCTCCCATTCTTCTTCCAGTCTATGACCCATATCCTCTATCCCCCATTCTTGAGTGGTTCCTTTCACTTCTAACGGCTCTGGTTCCAGTTTACTTTCTTGACTATTTTTTCGATAATCATCCTCCTTATAATACATCCCATTTCCAACATGTTCCGATTCCGATTCCTCTTCACCATCATCCAGATAGGGAGTTTCAGTCATAGTTAATGAAAGCGGGATACTAGATTTAGATTTCTTCCCATTATCCTCAAGGGGTTCTGACTCATTCCACCTAATATCTTGCGCAATAGGTAAAAGGTGCTGTCGATGATAAGTCACTACCGACCCTTCTCTGTTTTCCGGTATTAACTGATACACCGGAATATTCGGTAGTTGCTTCACTACTATGTAGGGTTCCTCTTTCCACCTATTCCTAAGTTTCTGCCTTCGGGGTGCCCCTAGCATTTTTATCAAAACTCTGTCTCCAGGCATTAAGCAATGCTCTATCACTTTCCTGTCATGCCGGGTTTTATTCCTCTCCCCTATTTTGTCAGCAGTTTCTCGAGCCAATTTGTATGCTTCCTGTAACTGCTGTCGGAGTTTCCTTATGTACTGAGAATGAGAACCCCAGGGAGAGGGGTTAATTAAAGTTGGTAGACACACATCGATGGGTAACCGAGCCTCTCGGCCAAACATGAGTAGATAAGGGGAATACCCCGTAGCTTCATTCCTGGTGCAATTATACACATGGACCAGATAGGTGATATGCTGTTTCCAGTTTGACTTCTGTTGTTTGTTCAAAGTTCCCAGCATGTTTAATAAAGTGCGATTGAACCGCTCAGGTTGGGGATCGCCTTGAGGATGGTATGGGGTGGTCCGTGATTTCTTAATGCCACAACAGAGACACAGTTCTTTGATAAGATGACTTTCAAAGTCTCTTCCCTGATCAGAGTGGATTC
Source organism: Pseudophryne corroboree (assembly GCF_028390025.1). Taxonomy (NCBI): domain Eukaryota; kingdom Metazoa; phylum Chordata; class Amphibia; order Anura; family Myobatrachidae; genus Pseudophryne; species Pseudophryne corroboree. The sequence goes on along the minus strand of NC_086449.1, from coordinate 49,090,768 downwards.
GAGCTGGTAACCCGTAATGAACGAAGAATTTCTCCCACAGAGTCCGAGCCACCGTTACTGCTCTTTGATTTGTTGTTACATAGGCATGTGCATAACGTGTAAAATGATCTGTGACTACCAATATTTGACTGTCCTGTCCATCGGGTCCTTCCAGTGATAAGAAATCAATACATACTAACTCAAATGGCCCTGCGCTCTTGATGTTAACTAGAGAGGCAGCAGGCCGGGGTATCGTTTTTCTCAACAAACAATTGCCACATGACTTGCAGAATAGCTCCACGTCTCTGTTCATGCCTGGCCAAAAGAATCTTTCTGAGACTAAACCTAGGGTTTTCTCTGGTCCTAAATGACCATGATTATCATGTAATGCCTTTAGTACCATTGTTTTATACTTAGAAGGCAATATTAACTGCCATCTGGTGGGGCCTTCAATCCTTTTAATAACTCGGTATAACAAACCCCTTTTTATCCGTAGTTTACTACTGTTGGAGTAGTACTTTAGTTTCGTAATAGAGGCTTGAACGGGAGACCGGGGAAGAGGGGTTCTCAACGTGTTTTACAATAGGGCCAATATGTATATCCTCCCGTTGCTCTGGAGATAATTCATCCCGTCATACCATCTCTAACCCATTCAATGCAGAAGGGTCCAACCAGCGAAAGGAGGCAGGTATGGCTTTTATAGAGGCCCCGGTAGTTATTATAGCGGCCACCGGTACCAGATGGTTTACTCTAATCTGATGACATAGTCCCCTTACCATAGCAGCCGGGACCTCAATCCATTCTTCAGTTACGGAAGAGACTTCATTATCGGCCCTCCTGGATAGTGCATCGGCGTCCTGATTGTTTATACCAGGGCGATATTAGTAGCCAACCACAGATGGCCCGTGGCATCCAGTTTAGCAGTGGATTGAATATAAGTCAAAGGATTATTATCTGTATGTACAGTAAAAGAAGCCCCATATAGATAGTCATGGAATTTCTCACTGACTACCCACTTAAGAGCCAGAAATTCTAGTTTATGTACTGGGTAATTTTTTTCACTTCCCGATAAACCTCGACTTACATATGCAATGGGTCTGAGTTGTTCTTCCCTCCATTGGTACAATACTCCTCCAAGACCGTCCAGGGAAGCGTCGATGTGAACCTCATAAGGTAGTTCGGGGTCTGCATACGCTAGTACAGGCGATTGAGATAGTCTCTCCTTTAAGTGAATAAATGCCTCTTCACACTCCACGTCCCATCTTTCTCCAAAAGCCTCTCGAGGACAAAAGTATTTCTTTGAATCTTTGGAGTGTTGTTTTGCTCTCTGACCCATCGGTGGATATCCTCGAGTCAAATTGTTTAATGGTCTCGCCAATTTGGAGTACTGCGGTACAAATTTTCTGTAATAGCCACAAAATCCCAAAAAGGACCGGAGTTCCTTAAGATTTCTGGGTCGTGGCCAATTTCTCACTGTGGCTACTTTGTCCGGATCAGTAGATATCCCATCCCTGCTAACAATATGGCCGAGGTACTTTACTGTAGATCGACACAATCGATATTTCTTGATAGAGAGCTTTAACCCGCGACCTTGAAGTCTGTCTAACACCTTTAAGAGTCTTTCATTGTGTTCTTCCAGTGTTTTTCCGAATACTATGATGTCGTCTAAATAGACCAAGACTTCTCTGTAGCACATATCGCATACTGTCTTCTCCATGGTCCTCTGGAAGGTGGCTGGTGCTCCAGTGATACCCTGCGGCATTTTCAGGAATTCGAAAAATCCTATTGGACAGATGAAAGCGGTCTTAGATCTATCCTCGATGTTCATAAGAATCTGGTAATAACCGCACCTCAAGTCCAAAACGGAAAACCATTGGCTGCCTTGCAGACAATCCAAAGCCTCTTCAATTTTCGGTACAGTATATTGATCAGGCACGGTACGTCTATTTAAGGTCCTGTAATCAATACACAGCCGGATCTCGCCACTTTTCTTTCGTGCAACCACAATGGGGGATGCATATTGGCTCTCCGAGTCCGCAATCACCTGATTCTCCAGCAGATTTCTTAGATGCGCCCGCACATCCTCGAAATCTGCAGGAGCCAATCTCCTAGACCTTTCCCTAAAAGGGGTATCATTGGTTAATTTAATACGATGCTCTACATCCTTTGCAGTGCCTAGGTCCCACTCACTTTGGGAGAATACCGATTCCCGCAGCTGTAATTGTTCCAATAGGATACTTTTGTTCCTGGGGTCTATGTCGCTACCTTGGAAACAGACCTCCAGCTTATTGACCCCTGACTCGGGGGTGGAGGTACTGGTCTCGGAACCACCTTCTCCTTGTCGACACTGTGCCATATGACTGTCTATCTTGAGTGGTAAGTCATTCAGGTTTTGTTTCTCACACCATTTAATGAGACTCTTATACATATTGGTATTCGTTCCAACAATCACTGGCAGTTCCCCATTATCTCCGGGGGAATCCGGACAAACCAATGCCACAAACGGTGCCATTTCATTGGGGGAAATCAGCCCAGGGTCAAATGTAATCTGAGTGATAATATATCCTAAATAGGGGTATTTTTGCTCACTTAACCCCCAGATGGTGAGGCCACTCAGAGGATGTATGGGCACACCTTTTAAATGGGTCTGATACCAGGATTCTAATACGATTGATATTTGTGATCCACTGTCCACTAAGACTGTACATGCGTGTCCGTTGATCATAGCCTTTATTCTTGGTGCATGGCCCATCAGGCTCTCAGGAATTTCATTGGACCACTGAGCACTCCCAATGGCGTGTACTGTAATTATTGGGGAGTCTGTGAGGGGTCCACAGAGTTCCCGTTGGAGTTTTCCGGTGGGGATGGTCTTCTCCTGTAATGGTTGCTATTACTATTTCCTCCTCGAAATTGTCCATAAATGGGGCATTCAAATGACTTATGACCCGACTGTCAACAATTATAACAAATTATTGGGAATCGACTTTCCCTCCGTGAACTTATTCCTCTCCCCGAGTCAGGATTCATCCCCTGACTATAATGAGAATTAGTCTGAAGGCTATTAGCTGTTCAATTTTTTTATTCTGCTCTTCTATTAACTTCACCAGTCGCTCATCTATAGAGGGTGGAGAAGGGGTAGGTAACACTACTTTGACCTTCTTGATGGTTCTCTCACGGTTTCTATTTGTACCTCTTCCAATTTCACTTCTCGCACCAGCTCGTTCAGGGTTGGAGGCTGGTTAGCATTCATAGTGCATCGGAGCCTTTGCGCCACCGGACTGTTGGTTAATGCCCCCTTTAGTACCTGGGTGAGTCTTCTTCTATCTACAGCCTCTTTCTCGATCCCTCCTTTATCTACAATTTTGTAAATTAATCTATTGACTCTATACACGTAACGTGTCAAGGTTTCTCCTGGCTCCTGGTATGTACTGTTGAGGCTAGCTAGTAAATCTCCTACGTCTTCCAAAGTACCAAATGAAAAATCTAGTGCCTCTACATAGTCCTTCAGGGTAGCTGTAGGGTTGCTTCTCCTAGTAGCTTGAATAACTCCCATAGCCGGCCCTCTGAGACTTTCATCCACTCGCTGACGTTTAACATGTTCGGGGCATTGCCATTCTTCAGAATGTTGTGTGGCTGCCTCTCTCCACAGCTCATATGTCTCTTCCCCAGCTGGCACAGGGATGATTCCCGAGAAGATTCTAAGTCGACTATATCCACCCTCGAAGTGCCACCTTTCCAAATAACTAACCATCTTGCCCACCATGGTATCCACCTGATTATCTATAACTTCCTCGTTATTCGTAGGCGTATCAGTGTCATGGCTGGTGGTAGGGAAACCGCCTCTGGACTGTGGTTCTCCAGTTCCCTGTTCCTCACTAGCGGGACAATCAACTTCTTCTGTATCTTTCCTTTCAGGACATAGTAGGTGGACTTTCCACCCCGGAACCCCCTCAACTACCACCATTCTAGGGAGTAACGTCTGGTCTAGCGGGTTCTGGTTAGTTATTAACACAGCCGTAATAATACCTTTTGAACCTTTCCATTTATCCACTATACTCGGCTCCCTGACTCCATAAAGAAATTTTACAGCGGTAATGATACTGTCTTCACCAGCGTTTGTTAAATTTCCACTTAACCCAAAGCTACATTCAACATCTATCTCTTTCTCCACACACCAACGAAAAATATCTCCCATGCTAATGCCCTCCATCCTACCTGCCTGGCAAACAGGAGACCCCGAGTCCAGATCTCAGCAGTGCCTCCAAATTTAACCCCTCCTATCTATCAGACAGTAAGTACTCGGGCTACTAGATTACCTCCTAAGGCGTGCCTCCACCCAAGCTATAATTATAATCGTAGCTTGCTTGGGAAAGCCAGTAATGGTATAATAAATATAATTCAATTGTTAAAATATTCTCAATATTGTAAATGTTTAATACCATTTGTTCTTGTATTTCAGCTCTTCCTTTGACGTTAGTCTACTGGATCCACATATCACATCCTGGTAAGTAGTTATACACCATAAAATAACACCTTCTCATAAATTGATAATTAAATGATTATATTATGAAAACACATTGCTCGAATAAAACACAAACTTTGGAACTATACAGTATTAGGTGCATGCATTAAAAAAAATATATAGTTATACCTTGGTACCAATAAAAAGTTGAGCTCAGAGTTCCCAATTCCCGGGTAAGCTTTGAATATGACTATCATGGACTGCACACTAGACTTTGTTAAGCCAGTATATATATAATAGATATCCTCAAAGTCGTATATGGTTCTCCTCCTGTCCTCAAAATTGTACAAGATCTGTCCATCTTCAACCTTTATCCGGTAGTACCTTCTTTCCTTTCTATATTCATAAAGGTATGATATAGGCTTTGTATGGGGGTAATAACGTGTAGGAAATAGATTCTCGTTATAATATTGCTATCCTGGATAGACGGTGCTAGGTGCAATGCATTCCATACTTGTGAATGTTCATGGAGTACAGTTACAGTATTCGCCCTCCGTTTATTACTCAGTATGTGACTATCTGTGCATATTGGATACCAACGAGGATCTCGGAAATAGCTCGGTTACAGTTCGCTTAACTTTCCAGAGTCTCAGAATAAAGTGTTATTACCTTTGTCTCTCTTAAAGATAAATTCTTTCCTTCCTGTATCATCCACCGAAATGGATAGTAACTTTGCAGAAAATAAGGGACAATACTAACTTAATAGTCCAACGGGAGAATAAAATAATATCAATATATATAACAGATTCCTTGGATATCGCTGGGGTAGCGAAATATAACTATATTCAATACCTATATACTCCCATGTAGCTTAATTATATATTAGAGCTACTGTATAGTATTGCATTTCCTCCTCAACCGATACAGCTATTAACACATAGAGTCGCTATATAAGCAGCAAGATATGATGCCAATTTGGGTGGCAATATTATACAGCCAGTCCCCTGTGGTAAAACAGTGAAGTCCTTACTGTAATATTATAGGTAATACCGCCTATTAACAGCAGTTCATAGTTATTGGTCCCTAGAGTCTCTTTATAATTTAGTCACACACCGGTAACAATAATTTAAATACTAAAAAAAAGGCTGATATTCCTTCTTAAACTCTCAAAATACTCTTTTCCCCAAATTATACTTCTGTATCTATGGTCTGGTACCAGCTATATGCTCCACTTCTTTAGGCTGGTATATAGATGACAGTCAATTAGCTTTTTCACGATTGGTGACACGTTGTATCAATTTGATGCCAGCTGGGCTATCCCTTTGTGTAAATGCGTGTTCGGCTAGCAAGAAATACTACGCTTTGCTATCATGCAGCTGATATAAGGGAGTGCCCTGAATGTAGCCGAGACAATATTGCTGAGATGAGTGCTAATTATCCTTAGCGGTTATCCGGACTTAAATTCATAGAAGTGCCTAAGACACTAAAATATTCAGTAATTTACCGGCGTAGGTAGTAGTGATAATGAAAGGGCTGGCGTGTTAATAAAAGTCCCTCCTGTTGGGAGGCACCAATCCTCCCGTTATCTAATGATGCTACTGCACTAGGTGATTGGAGTGAGCGTCTCCTCTCCTCCCCTCCAGCGTCACTGTAGCCTATGTATATACTCAGCTGCTTCTGGCCGCCGGGTCTGACCGCTCCCCCGGTTCCTCTGACGGCGGGGATTCGCTGCCTCCAGACGCCAGTCTTCCCTCGTCCTCGAATATCCTCCCCCACTTCTCCGGCGTATCAGGTATGATTTGCGGCGGTTCTCGGCTGTCAAGTCAGCAGCCTCTCTCCAGTTCACCCAGCGCATCTCTCTATTATTCCGCTCCGTCCTTCACTCTCTCCTCCGTCAGCCCTCTCTCTCTCGTTCTTTTTTTTCAGTTGACAGTTTATGCCTCGAGGCTTCCCCTCTCTTGGGGTCCTCGCGGGCATTGTGCAGGGGTCTCTGGAACTTTCTAGTGTCATCTACACTGCACTTTATTTCTATAATTTATTACTTAATTTCACACACAGGGTTACATTCTCCCCCTGGGGATTCCGAAATGCACTGCATCGGTATCACCATCAACTATATTGTGATGATGATCCTCTCTATACTTGTTCTTTATTGATTCAGATCCCACATCCAAAATAAGGCCACGGTATTATCACACTAGGATGGATTATCAAGGGAACTTCTGTGGGTGAGCCTAATTGTTCATATGCAAGTATTCTAGGTGGTTTCCGTATCCTCTGTGGCCTTGGAGACTGATGTCCATCATCTAAGTTAACCATGTGGTTACTGTCTTCATCGATAGTACTGGACTCACTAGTACAACCGTTATTGTCCTTTACCGGGCGGTTATATTCCTCCCATTCTTCTTCCAGTCTATGACCCATATCCTCTATCCCCCATTCTTGAGTGGTTCCTTTCACTTCTAACGGCTCTGGTTCCAGTTTACTTTCTTGACTATTTTTTCGATAATCATCCTCCTTATAATACATCCCATTTCCAACATGTTCCGATTCCGATTCCTCTTCACCATCATCCAGATAGGGAGTTTCAGTCATAGTTAATGAAAGCGGGATACTAGATTTAGATTTCTTCCCATTATCCTCAAGGGGTTCTGACTCATTCCACCTAATATCTTGCGCAATAGGTAAAAGGTGCTGTCGATGATAAGTCACTACCGACCCTTCTCTGTTTTCCGGTATTAACTGATACACCGGAATATTCGGTAGTTGCTTCACTACTATGTAGGGTTCCTCTTTCCACCTATTCCTAAGTTTCTGCCTTCGGGGTGCCCCTAGCATTTTTATCAAAACTCTGTCTCCAGGCATTAAGCAATGCTCTATCACTTTCCTGTCATGCCGGGTTTTATTCCTCTCCCCTATTTTGTCAGCAGTTTCTCGAGCCAATTTGTATGCTTCCTGTAACTGCTGTCGGAGTTTCCTTATGTACTGAGAATGAGAACCCCAGGGAGAGGGGTTAATTAAAGTTGGTAGACACACATCGATGGGTAACCGAGCCTCTCGGCCAAACATGAGTAGATAAGGGGAATACCCCGTAGCTTCATTCCTGGTGCAATTATACACATGGACCAGATAGGTGATATGCTGTTTCCAGTTTGACTTCTGTTGTTTGTTCAAAGTTCCCAGCATGTTTAATAAAGTGCGATTGAACCGCTCAGGTTGGGGATCGCCTTGAGGATGGTATGGGGTGGTCCGTGATTTCTTAATGCCACAACAGAGACACAGTTCTTTGATAAGATGACTTTCAAAGTCTCTTCCCTGATCAGAGTGGATTCGAGCTGGTAACCCGTAATGAACGAAGAATTTCTCCCACAGAGTCCGAGCCACCGTTACTGCTCTTTGATTTGTTGTTACATAGGCATGTGCATAACGTGTAAAATGATCTGTGACTACCAATATTTGACTGTCCTGTCCATCGGGTCCTTCCAGTGATAAGAAATCAATACATACTAACTCAAATGGCCCTGCGCTCTTGATGTTAACTAGAGAGGCAGCAGGCCGGGGTATCGTTTTTCTCAACAAACAATTGCCACATGACTTGCAGAATAGCTCCACGTCTCTGTTCATGCCTGGCCAAAAGAATCTTTCTGAGACTAAACCTAGGGTTTTCTCTGGTCCTAAATGACCATGATTATCATGTAATGCCTTTAGTACCATTGTTTTATACTTAGAAGGCAATATTAACTGCCATCTGGTGGGGCCTTCAATCCTTTTAATAACTCGGTATAACAAACCCCTTTTTATCCGTAGTTTATTAATCTGTTGGAGTAGTACTTTAGTTTCGTAATAGAGGCTTGAACGGGAGACCGGGGAAGAGGGGTTCTCAACGTGTTTTACAATAGGGCCAATATGTATATCCTCCCGTTGCTCTGGAGATAATTCATCCCGTCATACCATCTCTAACCCATTCAATGCAGAAGGGTCCAACCAGCGAAAGGAGGCAGGTATGGCTTTTATAGAGGCCCCGGTAGTTATTATAGCGGCCACCGGTACCAGATGGTTTACTCTAATCTGATGACATAGTCCCCTTACCATAGCAGCCGGGACCTCAATCCATTCTTCAGTTACGGAAGAGACTTCATTATCGGCCCTCCTGGATAGTGCATCGGCGTCCTGATTGTTTATACCAGGGCGATATTAGTAGCCAACCACAGATGGCCCGTGGCATCCAGTTTAGCAGTGGATTGAATATAAGTCAAAGGATTATTATCTGTATGTACAGTAAAAGAAGCCCCATATAGATAGTCATGGAATTTCTCACTGACTACCCACTTAAGAGCCAGAAATTCTAGTTTATGTACTGGGTAATTTTTTTCACTTCCCGATAAACCTCGACTTACATATGCAATGGGTCTGAGTTGTTCTTCCCTCCATTGGTACAATACTCCTCCAAGACCGTCCAGGGAAGCGTCGATGTGAACCTCATAAGGTAGTTCGGGGTCTGCATACGCTAGTACAGGCGATTGAGATAGTCTCTCCTTTAAGTGAATAAATGCCTCTTCACACTCCACGTCCCATCTTTCTCCAAAAGCCTCTCGAGGACAAAAGTATTTCTTTGAATCTTTGGAGTGTTGTTTTGCTCTCTGACCCATCGGTGGATATCCTCGAGTCAAATTGTTTAATGGTCTCGCCAATTTGGAGTACTGCGGTACAAATTTTCTGTAATAGCCACAAAATCCCAAAAAGGACCGGAGTTCCTTAAGATTTCTGGGTCGTGGCCAATTTCTCACTGTGGCTACTTTGTCCGGATCAGTAGATATCCCATCCCTGCTAACAATATGGCCGAGGTACTTTACTGTAGATCGACACAATCGATATTTCTTGATAGAGAGCTTTAACCCGCGACCTTGAAGTCTGTCTAACACCTTTAAGAGTCTTTCATTGTGTTCTTCCAGTGTTTTTCCGAATACTATGATGTCGTCTAAATAGACCAAGACTTCTCTGTAGCACATATCGCATACTGTCTTCTCCATGGTCCTCTGGAAGGTGGCTGGTGCTCCAGTGATACCCTGCGGCATTTTCAGGAATTCGAAAAATCCTATTGGACAGATGAAAGCGGTCTTAGATCTATCCTCGATGTTCATAAGAATCTGGTAATAACCGCACCTCAAGTCCAAAACGGAAAACCATTGGCTGCCTTGCAGACAATCCAAAGCCTCTTCAATTTTCGGTACAGTATATTGATCAGGCACGGTACGTCTATTTAAGGTCCTGTAATCAATACACAGCCGGATCTCGCCACTTTTCTTTCGTGCAACCACAATGGGGGATGCATATTGGCTCTCCGAGTCCGCAATCACCTGATTCTCCAGCAGATTTCTTAGATGCGCCCGCACATCCTCGAAATCTGCAGGAGCCAATCTCCTAGACCTTTCCCTAAAAGGGGTATCATTGGTTAATTTAATACGATGCTCTACATCCTTTGCAGTGCCTAGGTCCCACTCACTTTGGGAGAATACCGATTCCCGCAGCTGTAATTGTTCCAATAGGATACTTTTGTTCCTGGGGTCTATGTCGCTACCTTGGAAACAGACCTCCAGCTTATTGACCCCTGACTCGGGGGTGGAGGTACTGGTCTCGGAACCACCTTCTCCTTGTCGACACTGTGCCATATGACTGTCTATCTTGAGTGGTAAGTCATTCAGGTTTTGTTTCTCACACCATTTAATGAGACTCTTATACATATTGGTATTCGTTCCAACAATCACTGGCAGTTCCCCATTATCTCCGGGGGAATCCGGACAAACCAATGCCACAAACGGTGCCATTTCATTGGGGGAAATCAGCCCAGGGTCAAATGTAATCTGAGTGATAATATATCCTAAATAGGGGTATTTTTGCTCACTTAACCCCCAGATGGTGAGGCCACTCAGAGGATGTATGGGCACACCTTTTAAATGGGTCTGATACCAGGATTCTAATACGATTGATATTTGTGATCCACTGTCCACTAAGACTATACATGCGTGTCCGTTGATCATAGCCTTTATTCTTGGTGCATGGCCCATCAGGCTCTCAGGAATTTCATTGGACCACTGAGCACTCCCAATGGCGTGTACTGTAATTATTGGGGAGTCTGTGAGGGGTCCACAGAGTTCCCGTTGGAGTTTTCCGGTGGGGATGGTCTTCTCCTGTAATGGTTGCTATTACTATTTCCTCCTCGGAATTGTCCATAAATGGGGCATTCAAATGACTTATGACCCGACTGTCAACAATTATAACAAATTATTGGGAATCGACTTTCCCTCCGTGAACTTATTCCTCTCCCCGAGTCAGGATTCATCCCCTGACTATAATGAGAATTAGTCTGAAGGCTATTAGCTGTTCAATTTTTTTATTCTGCTCTTCTATTAACTTCACCAGTCGCTCATCTATAGAGGGTGGAGAAGGGGTAGGTAACACTACTTTGACCTTCTTGATGGTTCTCTCACGGTTTCTATTTGTACCTCTTCCAATTTCACTTCTCGCACCAGCTCGTTCAGGGTTGGAGGCTGGTTAGCATTCATAGTGCATCGGAGCCTTTGCGCCACCGGACTGTTGGTTAATGCCCCCTTTAGTACCTGGGTGAGTCTTCTTCTATCTACAGCCTCTTTCTCGATCCCTCCTTTATCTACAATTTTGTAAATTAATCTATTGACTCTATACACGTAACGTGTCAAGGTTTCTCCTGGCTCCTGGTATGTACTGTTGAGGCTAGCTAGTAAATCTCCTACGTCTTCCAAAGTACCAAATGAAAAATCTAGTGCCTCTACATAGTCCTTCAGGGTAGCTGTAGGGTTGCTTCTCCTAGTAGCTTGAATAACTCCCATAGCCGGCCCTCTGAGACTTTCATCCACTCGCTGACGTTTAACATGTTCGGGGCATTGCCATTCTTCAGAATGTTGTGTGGCTGCCTCTCTCCACAGCTCATATGTCTCTTCCCCAGCTGGCACAGGGATGATTCCCGAGAAGATTCTAAGTCGACTATATCCACCCTCGAAGTGCCACCTTTCCAAATAACTAACCATCTTGCCCACCATGGTATCCACCTGATTATCTATAACTTCCTCGTTATTCGTAGGCGTATCAGTGTCATGGCTGGTGGTAGGGAAACCGCCTCTGGACTGTGGTTCTCCAGTTCCCTGTTCCTCACTAGCGGGACAATCAACTTCTTCTGTATCTTTCCTTTCAGGACATAGTAGGTGGACTTTCCACCCCGGAACCCCCTCAACTACCACCATTCTAGGGAGTAACGTCTGGTCTAGCGGGTTCTGGTTAGTTATTAACACAGCCGTAATAATACCTTTTGAACCTTTCCATTTATCCACTATACTCGGCTCCCTGACTCCATAAAGAAATTTTACAGCGGTAATGATACTGTCTTCACCAGCGTTTGTTAAATTTCCACTTAACCCAAAGCTACATTCAACATCTATCTCTTTCTCCACACACCAACGAAAAATATCTCCCATGCTAATGCCCTCCATCCTACCTGCCTGGCAAACAGGAGACCCCGAGTCCAGATCTCAGCAGTGCCTCCAAATTTAACCCCTCCTATCTATCAGACAGTAAGTACTCGGGCTACTAGATTACCTCCTAAGGCGTGCCTCCACCCAAGCTATAATTATAATCGTAGCTTGCTTGGGAAAGCCAGTAATGGTATAATAAATATAATTCAATTGTTAAAATATTCTCAATATTGTAAATGTTTAATACCATTTGTTCTTGTATTTCAGCTCTTCCTTTGACGTTAGTCTACTGGATCCACATATCACATCCTGGTAAGTAGTTATACACCATAAAATAACACCTTCTCATAAATTGATAATTAAATGATTATATTATGAAAACACATTGCTCGAATAAAACACAAACTTTGGAACTATACAGTATTAGGTGCATGCATTAAAAAAAATATATAGTTATACCTTGGTACCAATAAAAAGTTGAGCTCAGAGTTCCCAATTCCCGGGTAAGCTTTGAATATGACTATCATGGACTGCACACTAGACTTTGTTAAGCCAGTATATATATAATAGATATCCTCAAAGTCGTATATGGTTCTCCTCCTGTCCTCAAAATTGTACAAGATCTGTCCATCTTCAACCTTTATCCGGTAGTACCTTCTTTCCTTTCTATATTCATAAAGGTATGATATAGGCTTTGTATGGGGGTAATAACGTGTAGGAAATAGATTCTCGTTATAATATTGCTATCCTGGATAGACGGTGCTAGGTGCAATGCATTCCATACTTGTGAATGTTCATGGAGTACAGTTACAGTATTCGCCCTCCGTTTATTACTCAGTATGTGACTATCTGTGCATATTGGATACCAACGAGGATCTCGGAAATAGCTCGGTTACAGTTCGCTTAACTTTCCAGAGTCTCAGAATAAAGTGTTATTACCTTTGTCTCTCTTAAAGATAAATTCTTTCCTTCCTGTATCATCCACCGAAATGGATAGTAACTTTGCAGAAAATAAGGGACAATACTAACTTAATAGTCCAACGGGAGAATAAAATAATATCAATATATATAACAGATTCCTTGGATATCGCTGGGGTAGCGAAATATAACTATATTCAATACCTATATACTCCCATGTAGCTTAATTATATATTAGAGCTACTGTATAGTATTGTATTTTCTCCTCAACCGATACAGCTATAAACACATAGAGTCGCTATATAAGCAGCAAGATATGATGCCAATTTGGGTGGCAATATTATACAGCCAGTCCCCTGTGGTAAAACAGTGAAGTCCTTACTGTAATATTATAGGTAATACCACCTATTAACAGCAGTTCATAGTTATTGGTCCCTAGAGTCTCTTTATAATTTGGTCACACACCGGTAACAATAATTTAAATACTAAAAAAAAAGGCTGATATTCCTTCTTAAACTCTCAAAATACTCTTTTCCCCAAATTATACTTCTGTATCTATGGTCTGGTACCAGCTATATGCTCCACTTCTTTAGGCTGGTATATAGATGACAGTCAATTAGCTTTTTCACGATTGGTGACACGTTGTATCAATTTGATGCCAGCTGGGCTATCCCTTTGTGTAAATGCGTGTTCGGCTAGCAAGAAATACTACGCTTTGCTATCATGCAGCTGATATAAGGGAGTGCCCTGAATGTAGCCGAGACAATATTGCTGAGATGAGTGCTAATTATCCTTAGCGGTTATCCGGACTTAAATTCATAGAAGTGGCTAGGACACTAAAATATTCAGTAATTTACCGGCATAGGTAGTAGTGATAATGAAAGGGCTGGCGTGTTAATAAAAGTCCCTCCTGTTCGGAGGCACCAATCCTCCAGTTATCTAATGATGCTACTGCACTAGGTGATTGGAGTGAGTGTCTCCTCTCCTCCCCTCCAGCGTCACTGTAGCCTATGTATATACTCAGCTGCTTCTGGCCGCCGGGTCTGACCGCTCCCCCGGTTCCTCTGACGGCGGGGATTCGCTGCCTCCAGACGCCAGATTTCCCTCGTCCTCGGATATCCTCCCCCACTTCTCCGGCGTATCAGGTATGATTTGCGGCGGTTCTCGGCTGTCAAGTCAGCAGCCTCTCTCCAGTTCACCCAGCGCGTCTCTCTATTATTCCGCTCAGTCCTTCACTCTCTCCTCCGTCAGCCCTCTCTCTCGTTCTTTTTTTTCAGTTGACAGTTTATGCCTCGAGGCTTCCCCTCTCTTGGGGTCCTCGCGGGCATTGCGCAGGGGTCTCTGGAACTTTCTAGTATCATCTACACTGCATTTTATTTCTATAATTCATTACTTAATTTCACACACAGGGTTACAATAGTAAAAAGGATAATAATTAATCAAAGTTACAATAATGAAAACATGCAAGTAACAAGTTCTAGTCAGTTACAATAATAACAAGAACAAATTAGAACACTCAGCTCTTATCCCAGATATTATAAGATCTGTCCCAGATGATGGTCATCGATTAAGTAGTTTAAATAATGTAGTTCAGTCATTCTCTAGGGTCCCGCCTAATAACTTTGTCGCAAGTTACAAGCTGGAGGGGGTTTGTAGAAGTCTAGGTCCGCTGCAGCCAGACCTAGCTTCCATCAGAACTACTTGCTATGTGTAAGTCTCTAGGCTTTATAACCCTGCAAGGATACGCTAACATTGTCTTACCAGATATTACATTCAGGGTCTGTGACGCTGGGTGCAGTAGTCATTCAGGATAACATAATATGTTATTCTAGACAACTGTACCCTTTCCCCTACTTATGTACACAATACCCCAAACATCTTACTAGACAGTTTCCATCTGAGATACTGATAACAGGAACATATATTTATTATAATCAGCCACCCTAAAAGCTGTATACACTTCCCACTCACTATGTCTTTCACACTATGTCAAAGGTGAAAGAAAACTTGTAACTTAACGTGAGACTATATTTCTAACTGCTGCCTATATGTCTGCAAAGCACTAATCCTAATAAAAAGTATGTACAGTATATAAAGCAATGAGGTCATACATATACAAAATGGAGTTAAACATGGACAAAATGGCATCTAAACAGTGGTTAAAAATAACACCCCATACAATAACCCATACGGTGAAACAGAACAGCATACATTGTTCCTATAGAAATACCCAGTACTCATAGCCCTGCTGGTCAGAGAAGGAATCCCAGTACTGAGAGGAGCTGCTGGAACTCTCTACTAGTCCCAGCACCTGCATGAGCAGAACAGCTGTATATTACAGAGCTCAGTAATGGCAGTCCCACGGTCATTGGCTATTGTTATACTGCAGCTCTAGTTCCTAACACAGAGACCTTCCCAAGGGGAAAAGTACCTCCAGGTCCACTTGTCTGACCTCTCCTGTCTTTATCTAGAGCACAGGTTCTCAAACTCGGTCCTCAGGACCCCACACGGTGCATGTTTTGCAGGTCTTCTCACAGAATCACAAGTGGCATAATTAGCTCCACCTGTGGACCTTTTAAAATGTGTCAGTGAGTAATGAGTACACCTGTGCACTTGCTGGGTTACCTGCAAAACATGCACTGTGTGGGGTCCTGAGGACCGAGTTTGAGAACCACTGATCTAGAGTCATTTATATAAAACACTTGTCACATTCAGAAAATGAATATTGGTTCCATTGAATTCATACAGTTGTGATAAGTTACATTACTTATGATACACAAGCTGCATTCAGGCCCTCAGAGTGACTCCGCATGTGATTACTGAGTGTTTTCTTTCTAGTAAAACACTTGCTACATTTAGAACATGTAAATGGTTTCTCTCCTGTGTGACTCCTCTGATGTATAACAAGATATGACTTCTGGGGAAAACACTTGCTGCATTCAGAACATTCAAATGGTTTCTCTCCTGTGTGAATCCTCTGATGTATAACAAGATATGACTTCCTGGCAAAACATTTGCTGCATTCAGAACATATAAATTATTTTTCTCCTGTGTGACTCCTCTGATGTCTAATAAGAAATGACTTATGGGAAAAACACTTGCTACATTCAGAACATTTAAATGGTTTCTCTCCTGTGTGAATCATCTGATGTATAACAAGATATGACTTCCTGGCAAAACATTTGCTGCATTCAGAACATATAATTGGGTTTTCTCCTGTGTGACTCCTCTGATGTATAACAAGCTCTGACTTCAGGGAAAAACACTTGCTGCATTCAGAACATTCAAATGGTTTCTCTCCTGTGTGAACTCTCTGATGTATAACAAGCGGTGCCTTCTGGGAAAAACACTTGCTGCATTCAGAACATTCAAATGGTTTCTCTCCTGTGTGACTCATCTGATGTCTGATAAGATGTGATTTACGTGTGAAGCTTCTGTCACACTCAGAGCACAGATGTGGTTTCTCTCCTGTGTGACTCCTCTGATGTTTGGTAAGATGTGATTTACAGGTAAAGCTTCTGTCACACTCAGAGCACAGATGTGGTTTCTCTCCTGTGTGACTCCTCTGATGTATAACAAGATGTGACTTCTGGGAGAAACACTTGCTGCATTCAGAACAAATAAATGGTTTCTCTTCTGTGTGACTCCTCTGATGTATAAGAAGAAGTGACTTCTGGGAAAAACACTTGCTGCATTCAGAACATTCAAATGGTTTCTCTCCTGTGTGACTCCTCTGATGTATGATAAGTTTTGATTTATGTGTAAAGCTTCTGTCACACTCAGAGCACAGATGTGGTTTCTCTCCTGTGTGACTCCTCTGATGTATGAGAAGATATGACTTCTGGGAAAAACACTTGCTACATTCAGAACATTCAAATGGTTTCTCTCCTGTGTGACTCCTCTGATGTATGATAAGTTTTGATTTATGTGTAAAGCTTCTGTCACACTCAGAGCACAGATGTGGTTTCTCTCCTGTGTGACTCCTCTGATGTATGAGAAGATATGATTTACTTGTAAAGCTTCTGTCACACACAGAGCACAGATGTGGTTTCTCTCCTGTGTGACTCCTCTGATGTATGAGAAGCTGTGATTTATATGTAAAGCTACTGTCACACTCAGAACACAGATGTGGTCGCTCTCCTGTGAGACTCATCATGTAATGGATAAAAACTTCTATCCATAAAATGAAAATCGTTTCTTTGAACCATTCAGAAGCTTAAGAAGAAATTATATCTTTAGTTTTCTAGATCAGGGAACAAGGAGCCTTTCCAGGCTCTTTCCACAGCCTTGTCTTCTATTCTTAGTGGGACTCCAGTTCCTTAAGTTACCTGTAAAAAAATAGATAAATAAAAACTTTTATTTAATACTCTGAAGATCACCATTGTAATCAGCTGTAGTGTTATATAGTATAAGGAACATGAGGTATCTTTATGAATGTTGCCTAATTGCTGGACTCCCATTTCCAGTCAGATGTGCAGTACAGAGACCACATTCCTCCTGCCACAGATACAACATATAACAAATAAAATTATAATAATATGATGTTATCAAATTGGAATGAAATGACAGTTAGGCAGTATCCAATTAGCTGCAGTATATTGATAACTTATAGCAAATACAATCATTTGGTATCGTGTTAGTGGCGATAAGTTATTAATAAGTCTCCATAGGGTTTATCGTGTATTTCTCTTCACCATCTTTGAGCTGGTGGTAAGTAATGAAAAATCCCTAGTAAAAATGTTGCCATTTGGTTCTGAATCCCTGGTACATCCCTCTGAATGACTAATGAGGCACTTAGAAGTTTTTAATTATTTTTATTAGGTTTCCTCTTTTTTTAAAGTTCCCTAAAATCACCCAAATATATACTTATACCCATTTTTATGTACCCCAAATTTAATGAGAGCACTCATTTTGCTGAAAAAATAGCTTTATATAATTTTCTGAATTTTTAAAAAAAAAATGCATATAACAGAAATTTGACCTAATTTAATGACAGTAAATACTTTTATTATGGCCACTAATAGACGTCTACAATGTTTTCCTAAGTTAGTTTGATTTTTTTGGGGTACAGGCAGAATTCCTCACTTTCTCCAATGCCAGCTAGAATTATCACGCGTTTCCTATTATTGCCATTTTGGAATAGTATAGGTGTGATAAATGGGAGCGCGCAGGCTGCGAGAACACGATTTAGGAGGTGGGTGTGTGACACTCCATCAGAGCTGCCACGGACATTTAACTTATTTCTGCGCCCTTTTTCCCCCTCTACAAAATACAGCCTGGCTAAATGCTTTGAGACTTCAGCAAGGAAAGGGTTAAGAACATTTTCTATGTTATAGCTGTCATGCGCTTGGACAGTTAACAGCCGTGTGCCGAGTCTGTTGGCAGTTGGGCGGTGGCCATCTTAGGAGGAGGGGCAGAGTGAAACAGGACCTAGGAGCAGAAGGTGCTGAGCTGATTTGGTGGTGTACATGGTGACCAAAGGAGACTCCTTACCTGATCTTCAATAAATCACAGCCAGAACTTTGTAGCGCAGTAAGGAGCAATACTGTCTTAGTTACACAGACAGCTTAAAGGATTCAGGGGCAGATTTATTAAGCTCGGTGAAGTGATAAATTGGAAGGTGATAAAGGATCAGCCAGTCAGCTCCTAACTGTAATTTTTCAAACCTGGCTGTGACATGGTAGTTGGGAGCTGATTGGCTGGTACTTTATCACCTTCCACTTTATCACTTCACCAAGCTTAATAAATCTGCCCCTCAGTACTCAATATCACAGGGGCCTGCAGCTGATGTACTGCTCCCAGTCAGACAGTGTAAATGTAACAAATGAGTACAGTAACCTTTTTGGAGTACAGGTCAGTAACCCTGTTTCACCACCTATTCATTGCAAGCCCTTCCAGAGATAGAGAGACTGCTCATAACAGGGACAGAGACACCTTAGCTGCCTATATTGCATTTAAGGATGAGTCAGGATTAAGTGGCACAGTTGTAAACCTACTTATTGCCTGACACAGCCATGTGGATACCGCAGAGAGCCTCCTTTAAGAAAATAGCACCTACAGTACAATCAATTAATATTACATCCAGACTAGCAAAATAGACTCACAGTTGCCTAAAAATAGTGTGCTGCATCATATTAGAAGTTGCAAAGCTGCCTGGTTGGACAGAACCAGCTACACTTCATTTATTGTAATCCATCCATTGCTACCTTCATCCAAGACTTGTATTAACTATTCTCAGGATATAACTTTCCTAGAAAGGTGCACTATACTCAATGTAGCTAGCTACAAAACTAAAGGTTTTTACGGGGCCCCAATTATAAGAGTATTTTCAGGTGATTGCTTAAAACTGTATATTAGTGTGTAAGGATTGTCAAATGTGGATATTGTTTCTTGTGCTTTATTGTTCTTTGCATGAAAATGGTATGTGACTAGCATAGACATTGAGGTTAATCTAAATTGCCATTATATGAGATAATCTCATATTTCTACAGCTGAGAAAAACTTATAGCAGTGTTTCAGTAGAATAAAAATTCATATAGAGAAATTGTGTAATCAATGCCTGTGTGCAATATATCCTGAACTATACTGTAAGTTGCTGATGAAACTTATGCCTGTTAGAAGCTACAGACACTAGGTCCAGGTGAGGAACACCAGAAAAGATAAAGTAACACATTAAACCAGAGGGTTAGACTTCCTAATACTTACCTGTAAATTGTTGACTTCAGTGATACCTACGTTAGGGTGTCACTGGTGTGATAACATTAGCTGTGATCTCAGATTGTGTTTTCAAGGCTAATTGGATACCCCCCTTGGTAAGAACTCTGATCCCTCCCCCCAGTGTCAGAGATGCACAGGAGTGAGCGGACAGTGGGGAAGGGAGGAGAGGTGTGGAGAAAGGGTTTCATACAAAATCTATGTAATGATATTCTGACCTCCTGTAAAAAGCATAGATAGGTGATATATGCTACAAATCTGGCCATACCTCCCGTCAGCTGATGCACCAGAATGCTGCCACTTTCTCTGCACAAGTCATGGAAATGGGGATAATGTGACACACTACAATCATTCTGAGCAGCGTGTGTAGAGGAAACAGCAGAATTCCAGGATCTGTAACCTGAGCAACCAGGTTTGGTGCTTGTATTCACGACAAAGAAAATCAGAATTTTCTTATGTACTTTCCAGAAAATCTGTTTCTCATTGTCAAACTGGGGGACATGGCTTACACTGGGCATAGAGTTGGGCACTTGGAGAAATCAATTACTTAAACCCAATTGATGCTCTCCCCTATATACCCCTCCTACATCAAGTAGGACACCAGTTGTTTCACTAACAAAGCCCTAATGGAGACATCACATTCAAACTAAAAAAACAGAAACCAGAAACAAGACAACAACATATATTATAAGGGAGGGAAGGCAGTTTACCCAGATGGACTATGAGAAACAGTTGTAACAGTCATTACACAAAAACCCTACATCCAATCAGAGGGGCAACTGCTTACACAAATATACTGATTTCTCTACCTCCATTCAGGGGGCAACTGCATACACTAGGATTTCCCGCAGCGAGCCTATAAAGGGTGTGAATGCTTTTGGAATTACTGTGAGCAACACTCAACACCCAAAACGGGCATCCCAAGACACAAAAGGTATTGAGAATCTGTAAAATGTCATAAACGTGTGCAGGGAAGACCAGCTGGCTGCCTTGCTAAGCAGTCTGATCAATATAGATTGCTAAGGGGTGTATCCCATGCAGGAGATGAAATGGGCTCGCAGAACTAGAAGAACTGGAATGCTGAGAAGCCAGCAGGATAAGTTCCTGATTGAAATGAAACATAGAAACTAAGGGGGGAATTCAAAGTTGAATGTAGATGTAGTAAATTTAGCAATTCTACGATCATGTACTCTGACATGCGGGGGAAATGCCCAGCACAGGGCAAGTCTGCCGTGCATGTCAGGGTCAACCCACCCCACACAGGTATAAAAGCATCGCACAGCGGTGATGCTTATGTACCTGACTAGTAGCTCCCTGCCAGCATAGCTCCTGTGCAGTGACAGGGAGCTACCCACCACACTTTGGGTCGCAGCAGCTGCGTGGGACATCATGCAGCCACCACGGCCCGCCCCCCCAAATGGTCCGGACACGCCTACATTGTCCAGACCACACCCCACCAACTCAAGGAAAATAAGTGGTTTACAGAGTGCGCAACAAGATCCAGAAGTCTGCCCAGCAAAGATATAAAGAAGTTTCACCTACTGCAAAACATTTTCACAGTTCTAGGGTATAATATTCTCCACTAAGGCGCCTTCCAAATGTAACAAGTCATATTACTAATGCTTGTTCTCTTCAATCTTATACTTGTATTTCACAACCTATAAACCGTGTGTTTGTGTTCACCATCAGGTAAAAATATCAAATACCCAGAGGCAGAACTCTGGGAGACAATGGAGACATCTGCCGCCGGGCTCCTGCTCTGAAGGGGGGCACCTCTCCTCCCATTGTGTGACACCATTGAATCAAGTTAATTGATATCTGTCACCGTCTTTTCAGTGGTTGACTTCCTCACTGGTCCCTGCACTTTACAAATCACACCCTCTTTATTATACTGAATATACACATTTTACAAGTGTCATACCCCGGATTAGAAACCACACCCTATTCCACTGGAAGCAGACACCTTACTGATGAAGCTGTTTTCTCCTGTATAGGAAATATGAGAATTTTAACTATATGAAGATACTTCTCTGAAAATTACACGTAACTTCATATAGTTAGAATTCTCATGTTTCCTCTATAGGAGCAAATAGCTCCATCAGTAAAGTGTCTGCTGTCAGTGTAACACACACACATACACACATCTTTGTCTTAATATAGGAAATAGGGGGGCACCAATATTTATCTTGCCTCTGGGCAACTGGGACGAACTTACGCCACTGCAAATACCACATATGTAAAGAGAGAAAAAAACACAATAGTGTAGAAATCCTTTTCATAGAATATCCAATATATTTAACACATCTCACTCACAAAGTTCCCAGAAATATCAGGCATATCAAGGTATCTTTATGTTCAAGATTTCCTCAAATAGACTCCACAAGAAATCCAAAATGGACCCAGCTTTCTTTCTGCTTTCAACCTGTAGGATATGTGTCAGAGTTGCCTCTAATACACACACAGCAGAAAGAGAGACCGATCGTGCAATATTCCCTTATACAAATAGGTTTTTTATTTTTACATAAATGCACTCACATGGTAAAGTAGAATAACAAGCATACCATATGTCTTTATCCTGCAATTCCCAAGAGGACACCACACTGGATTGCTGGGATGGTAGTTTACAGGAAGGTAAGTACGAGTCCCAGTTACCCACAGCTCACCCGTCCAGGCAGTGTACAAACGGTGTGCAGGAATCCATCAGGATACAGAGGACATGATCCCGCTTAACGCATCTCGGATTTAACCTCTTTCAAAAGCGGATAGTGCCCATGTAGCAATAGACCTGTCAGGTTCCTGGTGCTCAGAACAAGGGAGATGTTATGAAGCGAGTCCAGAGCACCAGGACGGAATGCTGGATTTGGTGAAATGGAACGGGAATAGCCCCTGGCACCCTAACTCCGTTGTTTTACCCGTGTTGTCAATTAACGCCTGCATGACTATGGTTTCTTGGGCCCATGGCAGTCGCGTTTGAAGGGCGGATTAGGTCTGCCCAACTCCGATGCCCCCTCAGGTCTTACAGAGAGACAAAGCGTGAACTGAGACAGGGTAATAACAAGGGGACCTCTAACTGAAACAACCAAAGCCAGGGGCTACTGACTAGCCTAAAACTAAATGTATGTGCGGCTTGCCGCCAAAGGAAAAGAACAAAGGAAATGCTGTTCACACGCCGACACAATACTTTTGTGTACCGGCGGTGACAGCATAAGCAGAACCCTCTGCAAAACACCAGTGACAGATATAACCAAGGAATACAGCGGCCTAGGCCAACGGACATGGCAGAGCCGCTACTCATGGAACCGGTACAAATACTGGTAAACGGACAGGAACCCCCAATGCTGCCGACACAGACTCTCAGAACTGGAGGACAGGCAGAATCCCAAACGACAGACCGGTGGACACCGAGAAGCTAGAAACTCGACCAGGCACAGGCAAAGCCACAGGACTTCTGGACAGGAACGCTTCACGGCAGGACACGGGATCAGACACAGGAGCTGACACAGGAATCGACACAGGAACTGACACAGGAAGCAGCTAGACT
Source organism: Pseudophryne corroboree (assembly GCF_028390025.1). NCBI lineage: Eukaryota > Metazoa > Chordata > Amphibia > Anura > Myobatrachidae > Pseudophryne > Pseudophryne corroboree. The sequence continues at coordinate 49,067,649 of NC_086449.1, read as the reverse complement.
GACACTGCTAGACAGGAGCTCAGGAACTGGCAGGAACAAGCTCAGAACTCAAGCACTCTGGAAGACTGGAAACCTAGAAATATCACCAGCGTCTGTGAATTGCACGGAGCCAGCATATAACAGAGAGGCCTAATTAATTATGTTGTGCAGCTGCCCTGTTGCATGACTCCAAACTGACAAGATGCAATTAGCAGACAGGTGAGGTCAACCACATGGAAACAGGCTGCAATTAGACAGACTCACCACTGACAGCAAACAATAATCTTCTAAACCACAGCAAAGGAAAATCCTGGCCTGCAAGAGAACTATAAACATAAAATAGGAATGAACCACTACCTGTGGTTCATAACAGTATCCTCTCCTTAAGGGTGAGCTCCGAGCACCCCATGACACCCACGGGGAACATAAGCAGAAGTATAACATAAAATACCTAACCGAAATGCAAAACAGGAATGAGCCACAACCGTGGCTCATAACAAGACCTCCCTTATATACCCCCACAATTCGTAAAAAAGAAAGTCAGCTGTGGAACAGTTTGTTAGAACATTCAAATCGTCGCTTTTCCGTTAACGTCACTTCTGGTCACATGGTCCGCGTCTTCCCAGGAACTCTCATCCAGCTCTCACACACTGCACTTCCTGCTCAAATGCTAATCGTAACTTCCGGTCATGTGGGTCGCTATATCAATGAATTTCCACCAAGTCGCTGTGTGTTGTAATACTTCTTTGCGGGTCAAGTGCGTTCCATATGGTCAGTCTCCATGACTTATATACATTTATCGACCACTTTCTGGAAGTCATCATAATTTATATTGTATAGCAGCAATTGAATATCTTAAGAGGCATATAAGAAAGATAAAAGATATAAAAAATAAATAACAATAAAAATATATAAAAATATATTCACCCCCTCCCACGAATGCCTCTGCCTGTCAATCAGGCAGATGCGATAGCATCTCACTGGGCTCCCGGGGTGTGCACGCGCAGTACGGCCATTGTGCATGCACACTCCACAAAGTAATTCAGACTGCGATTGCTGCCGCTGTAGCGATACAGTCTTAATTACCCCCAAATTCTACTGGAGAGTCCAAATTTAAGTCTTAAAGGGTAATATAACATGGTTGCATAGGAAAAAAAATCCTGGATAAAGGTCTGAAACTCCAAAATGGAGGCCAGTTTCCAGTGTAAGGGGATAAAATGGGCTGTGAATTGACACATAATGGATGACTAAGCCCCTCATCAAAGCCATCCTGATCTGGGGCTTAGAGACTCCGCTGTAGTCACACCAGATAGTGTACGTCTTCCACACTGAGTGATAGATCCCAGCCTATGTAGGCTTTCAAGCTCTAAGCATAGTCTAAATGATTGAACAAAAAAGACCACTTAATGATCATGGCTTCAAGTGTCATCCTATCAAAGCAGTGTGACTCAAACCAGGGTAAGGAAATTTTCCTAGGAGGGTGTATTCATAGAGGAAGATGCACAGGTGGTTCTGTTAGCAAAGACCTAAGAACCACCTAAATATAAATCATAGAATTTAAATATTTGACTCCTTAAAATAGCTGTTTGTGGGGGAATGGCCTAGCATGCTAAGCAAACGGACATGGACTCCAGGAGCTCCTGCTAGACCCAGACATACTACGGGTTTTATTCATTATTGGGGGCTCCCTCTACCACCACTGTCTCCTGATATCACCCCCCAGCTTGTGTGATAGAAGGGGATGAAGCTATGGAGCCGGAGGACTCTTATTAGGGTCCTTGCGGTATGTGGCCTTCCCTTCACAGTGCAGCTGGGGACTGCATTTAGCCCTATGTCCCAGATTCGGTGCTTGGCAGAGCGGAACACCCTCACCACGGAGATCGGGAGCAGTGGCGTCCACACTTGCAACGGGAGCTGCGGCAGTGCCTGTGACATCTCTCCCCGAGTCCCGGCAGCAGAAGTTGGTGCCCTCCGCGCTGGGCGGTGGCCACTCTGGATGGCTGGCGAGTTCTCCCTCCCGCCTGTCTGACACTTGGGGCTCAGAGAGCCTGCAACAAGCACAGCACTTCTACTCCTCCTGGGACCTACCCACAGCTGTGGCAGTATACTGAGCGGCACCAGCGGGTCAGGCAGCTCCCTCCATCACCCGGCGAATGCGACCTCCATCCATCCAGTGCTGATACCGGGGGCTAGAGTTTAGAGGAGACCCGGCCGTGAGCTCCAGGAGCAGAGCGCGGCCACAGTGGAACCCGTGGAATAGTCTGCAGACACCTGCCTCACCCATTTTGTAGTGGTCTCTCGCCCCGGGTCCCCCTGACATCACAGGACTATGATACAACCCTCTCTCTACACCCAGGACTGTCAGGTGAATTCTGTAGCAGCCATTTTACATTTACACCAGCATCATACAGTTGTCCTATCCTGCATAGTGCCAGTGCATTTATAGGGCAGCCTGCCGTTTATGCCATCTTCACACTCCTGCCTGGGCCTCCTATACATCTGTCCTCTGTGCCATAGCTCACTCCGCAATGAACTTCCTCCTATATAGCTTTGAAGTTGGAATCCCCTGCCCTCGCTGCTGTTTCTTCACCTTACCCATTGGGTCCTCTCTGTTGAGAAGTGGATGCCATTCACTCCTTGAAGTCATCTCCGCTGTTGCTCTGACAGGATGTAATCACCTTTAAAAATGTGCCCTCACCGTGTCTCCCTGCAATAATTTTAGCCAACACATCTACACACGTGGCATAGAAGCTATCTGCCGTTCTGAGGCCCCCACTGAACTCACCTTTCTACTAGTGTTATTTTTTCTTTTGACGGTACTACATTATGCCTCCAAAAAAGCATAAAGCCTCCAAATCAATTTCTCCAGTCGCCTTTTTTAAGCCTTCTCCTTATCGTAACACGTCTCAGGGGACTGGAGTCCCTGCCACAGAATCGGGCCCTTTGCCTAAGCCTTCCTCACCCATGACAGCCTTATCCTTGTTAGGATCTCCTGCTCTGTGCTGCCACGTCGCCATGGCAACCGGGAGGCAAGTGTTAGCGAAGTAACCTGAGCGCAGCTGATACTCCGGTCCGGGTTTTTACTGTGCAGTGGTTACAGGCTCTGTGCACGGCAGGGAATCCGGCGCTGGTTTTGTGCTCACAGTCTGTGAGGTCTGAGTGGGGCGTTGACAGCACCTGCTATATAAACCATCCTCTCAGGCTAGGCAAATGCTGCTGAATCTTTGTTTGTTAGTCAGTTCCAGAGAGTTAGCTAGTACGGTGTGACCCTGAATTTACTTGTTGCTTACTGCAGATAGGCCTTGGGATTCGGTACTTCATTCTGCCAATCCGGACCTAGCAGTAAGACTGGAGTCAGTTGTTTAACCTGCTCGGGTTCTTTTGCTATTCTGTGAACTCAGCAGGTTTGCGGCTGTACTCTCAGACCTGCTTGCTTAATCCTGCCTCACTGTGCAGGGCGTCCAGGTGTCAGTTTAGTGGCAGTAAACTGAACCTGTGCCCTGCAAATGGGGGTTAGGATTGTGGATACTCTCCTTGTGTCTATATTTCTATCTCTGACCAAGGAGTTTATTCCTACACCCGTTGGTAACCCTTTGGGGTTTTTCCTGTTGCTCTTAGCAACATCATTTCGGGTGCTCCACATGTTAAATCACTACATCTCGCTTCATTGTCCGCTCTATTCCATCTGAGCATTCCTGACACTAGGGAGACACCCAGTTCCTGAGCTTTTGGGCTTCTCCGTTCACTTTGTGTTTATTAGTTATTCCATCACCTTCTGTGTATGTTATGTTATACTGTCTGTGAGTTTGTTTGCTTCGCATCCCTCTCTGTTCATACACCAGTATACTCCTGTTAGCACTGGTGTGCGTAACCATCCTCACCTCATAACCCCCCCTCCTCGCCAAGTCTGGAGGACAGAGAAGCCTTAACGGTGGGCAACATGAAGCTTTTGTTACACCAGTTTAAAGACAAAGTGGCATGTGAATTTTGTACTTTTTTGCAGTCTTGCCAAAGCTCTATTGAGGATTTAGGCGAGAGGACCGGACACCTGGAAACAAAGATGGGTAAGGTAGTGGGATCTCATAATACCCTTATCGACTCTCATGATACCCTTGAGGGAGAAGTGGCAGCTTTGCGGGATAAAGTGGCAGATTTAGAAGACCGCTCATGCAGAAACAACCTCAAGCTCAGAGGGTTCCTGAATCCATCTCTGATAGCAGCCTACATGACTATAATATCGAGATCTTTAAGAAGCTGCTACCTTCCGCTACCTCATCGGATCTGATATTGGACCATATTCATAGGGTTCCGAAGGCCCACAGTGCTCCCGAAGGGTCGTTGAGGGATGTCTTAATGAGAGTCCATTTTTTCCACATTAAAGAATCCTTGCTCAAGGCAGCTAGACCTTCTTCTGACATGGTGGAAGCTTTTGGCCCGCTTCAACTTTTTGGAGACCTATCACAGTACACCCTCATCAAGAGACACTCTTTTCAGCCCGTCACCATGGACTTTGGAAAGCTAGTATCGTATATAGTTGGGGCTTTCCCACGCATTTACTAATTTCTTGAGAGAGCTCTACTATTGTCGTGTCTTCTTTGGAGGTCGTTATGAGACTTCTTCACAAATGGAATTTACATGGAGATCACAAGACCGGCTCTCCTGAGCCCCGACTTCAGCAGGACTGGTCTACGGTTGGGAAGTAGGGCCTAGCCTCTGATGTATCTTCCTTGCCAAGAACGGCCCTCACTGGGCTAGTGCTGTTTTTCATAAAGTCTTGCTACAAGAGTTTGTTACGAACAATGACTTAACTAATTACCATCATTGAGTTATTATCTGGCTATAATCATTTATTCACTGTTTAATGTTGCTTTTCAGATGCTGGATTTACGTACTATGTTTCATTTTTGTCTCCCTATTGCAATCACTGAGCTATTTTGTTAGTCCTAGGACTCAGTGACCTTTTCAAAACAGCATGTCTATGCAGACTTGACTTTATCTGTTCTTTAAGCAATGTGACCAAGTGGTTACCATTTTCTTATTTTCTGGTTATTTGCTTGTGAAGAGGTTGGCCACTAAACTCTCTACTTTGTAGTGTGAGGTGCTGGATGTTTTGGCGCCTTACTATGACTCTGTATCTTTACGGAATCCACTCTTTCTAGATTTTTCTATTTTTATCTTTTCTCCCCTTGTATGTTTCCCTCTTTTGTCTGGTCTCCCCTGTGTACATTGCTCTGATATGTCAGCGTGTTCAGGATACGGTAGTTTCTTTAACTGCACCTCTTGGTTCAAGCGGTCAGCCCGCTTCCCAGTAATTCAGTTATGGTTAAATTGGTGTCACTGAATGTTAAGGGATTGAATTCCCCGCAGAAACGTAAATTGGCTCTATCCTGCTTCTATAAAATGAAGGCAAATATTGTCGCTAATCAAGAAACTCACTTTAGGAAAAAAGACCCCCTAGATTTCATGATAATTGCTTCCCTACCTGTTACATGGCTAACGGCCCCACAAAAAAGGCAGACGTTGCGATACTAATTTCCCTAAGCTGTTCTTTCAACCTAGAATCCCAAATAGTAGACCCCGAAGGTCGGTACCTCATATTATTAGGACAACTCAAAAACACTATGGTCACCTTGGTCTCTCGCTATGCACCAAATTCGGATCAACTTTAGTTTTGCACGAAATTATTCTCCTTAATACAGAACCATGGTAAAGGGGCCATTATAATATTGGGAGATTTCAACTTGGTTGTTGACCCCTATATGGGTAGATCTCACCCCACTAGAAATACTTTAACTAGGACTAGGATCACCTCAGAAAAGAACTCTGGATTTCGCCATTTACTTGGAGAGTATGATCTCTATGATGCGTGGAGGACTAAACATCCTACGGTTAGGGACTATTCTTTTTACTCACATGTCCACTCCTCATACTCTAGAATTGACCTCGTCTTGACTGGTAAGGAGTCGTTATCGACGATTAGGAAAATAACCATATTGCAGACGACCTGGTCCGACCACTCCCCACTATTCGTAGTATGGGACCCAGGAGCTTGTAAAGTATCTCCAGGTCCCTGGAGGCTAGGGAATTTCTTACTAAGTCATCCAGAAGCCTTTCTTGCCATACAACATTCTATACAGATATATCTAGATACTAACAAGCCGGAGGATACCTCGATCTTTAATAACTGGTCCTCCTTTAAAGCGGTAGTACGGGGGTCAGCCATTCAGGCAGCTTCACAGCTTAAACATTCTCAAAATGCTGAACGATTGTTGGCTGAAAGTGAAGCTGCCAAACTTGAAATGACGCAAAAGGCTAATCCACAAAATAGAAATGTTTTTAAGCTTTTGCTTGCCGCTAGGGAGAAGGTGAATGTTTTCTCTCTTCGGGACGTGCAACGCAATTTTGCATGACTGTACCAAAGATTTTATGTATTTGGAAATAAGGCGGGTTGACTTTTGGCCCAGAAATTACGAGGTAGGTGAGCTAAGGCCAGAATTCATTAAATTTGTTCCTCTACGGCAGTGTTTCCCAACCTCGGTCCTCAAGGCACACTAACAGTCCTGGTTTTTGTGAAGGCCAGGCTTGAACACAGGTGACTTTATTAGTACCTCAGTTATTTTGATTTAATAATCTGTGCTGAAGTCTGGATATCACTAAAACGTGCACTGTTGGTGTGTCTTGAGGACCGCGGTTGGGAATGCTTGCACTACAGGCTCCAGAGTATGTGACCCTTAGGATATAGCAAACACCTTTGCAGAGTATTACTCCCAACTTTACAATTTATAGTTGGATCCGGCTACTCCTCAGGCCATGGAGGCTTAAATCCAGTCCTTTTTGAATAAACTTTCCCTCCCGATGCTGGACTCCGTGGCCTGCCTGTCACTCAGCTCCCCTTGGACTATAACTGAACTAGATGCAGCTATTGGTGATCTCCTGCGAGATAAAGCACCTGGCCTGATGGATTTCCATCCAATTTCTATAAAACTTATAAAGCGGATTTGGCACCAGAGCTGTTGACCATCTTTAATGAGGCATCCGATGTTGGGACGTTCCCGAGGGAGATGCTTGAAGCACAAATAGTTGCTATCCATAAACCAGGTAAACCTCCCACATCTGTCCAAAATTACCATCCTATAGCTCTGTTAAACACAGACAAAGCTTTTTGCAAAGCTTATCGCTAATCGCCTCTGTCCCTTATTACCTTCCCACATAGCTGATCAGGTTGGTTTTGTCCCAGGCAGGCAGGCCCCAGACAATACTCTGAAAATTTACAACGTCATGGAGTATTGTAATGCTCATAAAACGCCCCTATTGATCCTTTCATTGGATGCCGAAAAGGCATTCGACAGACTCCATTGGGGTTATCGGAGATCTGTTCTACGTAAATTTGGAATCTTTGGGAGGTTTTTGGACTCTATTTTTGCCTTGTACTCCACTCCTTCTGCAAGGGTGTTTGTTAATGGGTGTCTGTCGGGTAGGTTTGATATAATGAATGGCACTAGACAGGATTGTCCCTAGTCACCCCTCATTTTCGCTCTAGCTATCGAGCCCCTGGCCGAGACCATTAGAACTGATGCGGCAGTTACAGGTCCCGAGATAGGAGGATTGAGTCACAAGATCAACCTTTTCGCAGATGACATCTTGCTCTGTTTGACCCTCCCTGACTCCTCCCTTCCCCGCCCTCCATACTGTACTGGATATATATTCCAGAATATCTTACTATAAATTAAATACTTCCACAATGGAAGCTCTACCGCTCCATACCCCGCCACATGCACTGGCGTTACTCAAGGACAGATACAGATATGCTTGGCAAGTGAGATCTTTTAAGTATTTGGGTATTCTTCTTTCACTAGACACGGATTTGTATGATTGCAATTATGCACCTTTGAAAAATTAATTAAAGAATGGTCCCTCCATGAAATCTCTTGGCTAGGGCATATTTCTGCAACTAAGATGGTATTGCTACCTAAACTCCTCTACTTGTTTCGGCCTATCCCCCAAAGCTTCCCCAAACCTCGCAGTGTCAGATCTAATAAAATCATGTCTTGCTTTATTTGGAAGGGGTCTAAACCCCGCATAGCTAGGCAGGTTTTGACTTTACCCAAGAATTTTGGTGGTGTAGCCTACCCTGGCTTGGAGGCATACCACTCCACCTGTCCTCTAGACCAGGCTAGGGACTGGTTTGCTATGCACCTCCCCCTAAACCTTGGGTACTTATTGAATTATTTTTTTTGAGATTGATTAACATAATAGATCTCTTCCTGCTGCCTATCCACGGCGTTCTAAAATGGCAAGGCCCTGGAGAAGCAGTTAGATGTACTTTAAAGCTCTGGCATTTAGTGGTAACGTCTGACCCCACTATTTCGCTGCCAGCAGCTGATCTTTCTGTTAGAACTATTGCCTGTACTATTCCCAATCTCACGCTGGACGCTTGGATAGATGCTGGAATTGTGAATTTGAAGGATCTCTGCTCTGAAGCAGGTTTAGTACCTTTCTCTCGCCTACAATCCCATTTTGATATACCGAAACAGGATTTCTTTAAGTACTTACAAATACGGCACTGGCTCCATTCTTGTATTAGTAAGTTTGGAAGTCCCTCTCCCCTCCCTGCTCCTTTATATTCTAGGTTGTCTTCCCCTGGACATAGGGGTGGGATGTCTAGATGGTATCAGTACATTGTCCTTCTGACTAAAACCAGTAAGATACCTTCGCAGATTAAATGGGAAAGAGACCTCTCTATAGTTCTCCGAGAGGAGGAGTGGGACACCATTTCCTTAATGTGTTTCAAAATTTCTACCAACATTCCGAAATGTTTTATAAATTATGCCACAGGGCGTTCTTCCCTCCACAGCAGCTTCATAGTACTTAGCCCTCGATATCCCAACTCTGCTGGAGAAATTGTGGACATGTGGGCACTATCTTACACATTTTGGGGGAAACTTGATCCTGGGGCCACTGTGGATAGAAGTGTTCTCTCTTTTGCGGGAAGTGCTGGGTGTGGAGGTGCCATTGGACCCAGTGTTTGCCTTATTTCACTATTCAACATATACCCTACTGAGCTGCGATAGGAATGTTGCTGGTCACATCTTACTATCCACTAAGGCAACAATAGGTCAATTGTGGAAATCGCAGTCAATACCCACCATCCAGACTATCATTAATAATACCCACAAGCATTTCTTATTCGAAACAGCAGGGGGGGGTGTACTATGAACACCATGAATATCAGGGTTCTAGCACCCGGGAACATAAAATTGCCCTTTATGCCAATGAGGTTTTAATTTCCATCTCTAATCCCCTGACATATCTCCTGAAATATATTTAATGAACTTCATCTATTTGGCTCCTACTCTAAATTCAAATCAACCCTGATAAAACCAATGTTTCACATTTATTTTTCTCTCTCTGTTTACAAAGAAATTTCTTGCCCTTAGTTTCCAATTTACCTGGCAGTCCTCCCAATTTCACTATTTAGGCATTTTTGTTATTAAACACGGTTCTGCTCTTTCTAAAGCTAATTACATCCCATTCCATCCTGGAATAAACCATTTATTTCCTGGACTTTTCACATAGTGGCCATTAAAATAAACCTTCTCCCCTTTCTGCTTTACTTATTTCAGATGAACCTTTGCCTCCCTGCAGTACCTGGATAGCTCTTTTATATGGGCTGGTAAGTGACTATGGCTTAGGATGTCTGTACTTCAGCATCCCACCCTTGGTGGGGCCTAGGAGCCCACTATCATCCTATTAGCCTCTCTCTGATGATTTGGCAGAGATGTACAGATGTAGCCATGCTCATCGTTGCTGCTGCTGCCCCATACATGAGTCCTAGTCACGCCATACAAATAGCGTAGGTTGGCAAAGTAAGGCATGATAAGGAACAAGAGGATCCACTGCATGCAATACACAGTTTCACCACTGGGTGGCCATTGTTCCACTAATGAAAACTACAGTACAGTGCTGAATAGCAGCAGATGGACATGGCACTACAGAATACTGAACACTGTAGCAAGCCCTGACAAGCGGGCCAGTGCACATTAAATGTAGTAGTTCTGTTTGAATACATAAGTACTGCAGGTTGGAGTATGAAATCACCAGAACAGCAGGCACCCAGTGACAACATGCCATACAACTGAAAGTTCCCCTGGTGTGCTGTATAAAATATGAACACAGAAAAATTATAATGAGCAACATCACTGTCACTGCAGGTGTCAATCACCTATCTCCAAGGCTCTCTTGGCATAGTGGTGTTGCTGGTGGTTTCCATGCCCGTGAGCTATGGTCCAATTCCCACAAAGGACACACTTGTATTGTATATCTGTGTAAAAATTAGCATCCACAGGTTTTTAAAAATTTTTAAAAAAAAGTTCTGTCATACTTTGTATGCAGAGTCAGACATGTGCACAGTCAAAATTAGGAAAAAACTGGAGGCGCTACTTTTTTTCACAAATATACAAGTGTGACTTTGCAAATTACAAGAGTCTTATATTTATGAGACTGAGTTTACTGTACTTCATCCCATGCCTCCCCATTGCTCTAATAGGCAGCCTCCTACACCCCCAATCCCACCCCGTGAGTCTTGTGAGTCATGGACTTGTTGCACATGCCTCCTCTCCTTCAGATGTGCGGGGGCTTCCGGTAGCTGTGAATGGGGGAGGTGCGGGTAATGCTTCTTCTCCTGGAAGTAGCTAAGCTTCTTACATTTGTTGGTGCTCCCTGCAGCAGGCAGTGAAGGCTCCTGTGCCCGGACCAGGCACAACTCCCCCCGTCGGCGAGTCTCTCTGCTGCCCAGAGCCAGATAAAGAGGGGTGCCTAGGGGGTACGTACTCCGGGACCCACAGTTTTAGGGGGCTCCCCGGCTGGAGCAGCTTTGTAGCTCTCCACGTCCTGCCATAAACTGCAGCAGCATTGTGCTACAGTCAGCAGACGCTGCTGTGTGCTGGCTGCTCTGTGGTGTTGCAGGGAGACTTCTTCTGCTTGTGCGGGTGTGTAGTGGGAAGCGATCACACTAATCACTCCACCCTCTGGATTTACCCATAGCTGAGGGGCCAAAATCTCATAAAAAAATACAGATCCCCGTAATTTGCATAACGGTGCGTGGCCACGCATCCCACGATTAGGCCATGCCCCCGAACCCACAGCTGCCACAGCAATGAGTTAGGGATCCCCTGTTTCAAGTGCCCTGGGCCCCCCAAAATCATAATCCGGCCCTGCTGCAGCCGAGTGAGGTCCAGGTAACACACAGCAGCCAAAGGGCAGAGCCTCCCATTGGATGTAACCTGTGTGGGAGGGCATTTCTTGCCCAATCAACTGTGGCCTGGGTGTGTTAGACCTGCTGCTAACCCAATGAGAGCTCCTAGCTATGCCCAGCATTAGGAAATGAGTCACAGATCTGGGCAAATATATAGGAGACACACACACACACACACACATATATATATATATATATATATATATATATAATTATTTTTTTTAAATGAAGTACAATAGAGCGCCTAATGGTGTTTAAATATTCTGAAACTATAAGATTTCAATGTAACCAATTCACCATGTGAAAAGTGCAAAGTACAAATTGAAAAAGGATCAACTTAGCTTCCTTGGGAAACAGCTTCAGTCTGATGACACTTTTAGAACATGTAAAACAGAAATAGAAACCAACATAGTGTGTACTGTTTAAATAGTAGACAATGCTCCACACTTTAGGGACCTTGCTGGTAGCATACGTACAAGATAAATAAATCCCCTTGATAAAGTTCTATGCTACAGGACGAAACACGTCGGGACTGGGACTTATGACTCGCCCATGACTTCTTTGAATGGACAGATAAGCCGTTGTAATTTATTTATCTTGTACGTATGCTACCAGCATTTGCTTCAGGACATTTTAACATATCAACAGGATTGGGCTGCTGCTCACCTTGTGATTCCAATTGTCATCGGCATTGTGGCCATGTCGGGATTTCGGCACTGGGAATCCGACTGTTGGCATCCTGACCACATCCCAGTATATATACTCACAGTATAGAGAGAGAGAGAAAGCCTCTATTTGTTTCCACCAAACTTGTGATGTATGCATATTTATTATATATTTGTGTATATGGATGGTCGGTGACCAAATGCCTGTCCCGTCTCCAGACATAATCCTGCGCTTTACACTGTTCTCAATAACCAGCATTACAGAACCACCACAGCCTTGGGAAACACTGAGGACTGGTTGCTGCTGGTATAGATAAATAAGAAGTATATGGAATGGATGCAGACACACAGGGGATTGGGTGGTGGACACATTGCTGCTGGTGATGGAGCTGTATAGTTACTGGAAGCCCACACACAGCTGAAGGAGAGGACGTATGTGCACAAGTCTCACCGGGAACACGTATCCCCAGGGTGCTGCATCTCAGAACAATGGATGATGAGCCCAGCAGGGTGGAGAGCAGAAGGAGCTTGGATAAGTGGCCACGTGAGAGGTGCAGGTGGCTCATGGTGGGTGCAGAGACGGAGACAAGATTGTCTCTGAAAAACAGAGCTAAATGAGCAGAGACAGCTAGATGCTGTACTCCGGTCCTTATTTAGTAGTAGTGGCTGTGTGTGGGGGCTCTCTATTACCCCTTTCACACCGCACATAAAACTCTGTATCGACCTGACATCTTGCCGGGTTGGTGTGCGGTGTGCAAGGGCCATGGTCGAATTCCCAGGTTACCTGAACCGGAAATTCAACCCAGGAATAAAGCAGTGTTTTCCTGGGTTGAATGCTTTATTCCTGGGTTGAATACAGGGTCAGTGGCAGCGTGAACGGGTTCCCGGGTTGATGCGACCCAGGACTTGTTCACTATAATGGGGAGAGTTGGTGCGGAGATGAGCTCATCTCTCGTGGCTACCTCCGCCACTATGGCAACCGACCTGGCAATTTGCAGGGTCAGTAACCCTGCTCTTAGGGTTCAATGCTGTATCCCACACGGGAAGGACCCATTTCCAATTCCCGGGCGGAATCCGGCATTGTCAGTATGAAAGGGGTATATGTGTGGGGGGGGCCCAGGATGACCGCCCCTGTCGCCCCACCCTTAATCCAGCCCTTTGGTCATGGGTGCACTGATGTGCAAGGAGAGCAAAGACTAGACCATCTGGTCCTGTGGCATAAATTGTTGAATAAGGTAATACTGGCTATGATAGAAAAGTGTAAGTACACACAGGGCATCACAGCTTGATGTGTATGGGGCTGTGGGGCTGCATAGCCGCACACCGGTCAGAGTGCCCATGCTGATCTCTGGCCACCATCGACCAGCAATGGAAGATGTCCTGGTCTGATGAATCACATTTTCTTTTAAATGATGTGGATGGCTGTGTGCATGTGCTTCATTACCCTGGGGAAGGGTTGGCACCAGAATGCACTATGGGAAGAAGAAGAAAAGCTGGCAGAGGCAGTGTGATGCTCTGGGCAATGTTCTGCGGACAAACCTTGTGTCCTGCCATTCATGCAGATGTTACTTTGACTCGTACCAACTACCTAGACATTGTTGCAGACCAAGTACACCCATTCATGGTAATGGTATTCTCTGATGGCAGTGGCATCTTCACGGAGGATAATGCACCCTGCCGCACTGCAAAAATGTTCAGGAATGGTTTGAGGAACGTGACAGAGGAGTTCAAGGTGTCAACTTGGCCTCAGATTTCCCCAGCTCTCAATCCAATTGAGGTCTGTGGAATGGGCATTTAAAAAAAGAAAAAAAAGTCTGACCCATGGAGGTCTGACCTCTATATACTGTGTATGTATAATGTGTACAGTGTTATTATACAGCAGGGACACTGCCCTAGGTTATACACATGATACGCAGAGCCGGTCACATGCACATGCGGGGTACGCGGCTGAGTAAGATGCCACACTGAGGTGAGCACCAGGTAGCGGGAACCCTTCTCCGATGCCAAAGACGGAACCCTTTCAGCTGCGGTGGAGCCCGGTGGGTGGTGGTGAGCCTGGGTAAGTAGCACTGCTGGGGGAAAATGTGTTTCTGGTGCTTGGGGCATATCTGTATCTGGCACTGGGGGCATACGAGTATTTGGCACTGGGGACATATGTGTATCTGGCACTGTGGGGGCATATGCGTATCTGGCACTGTGGGGGCATATGTATATATAGCACTGCTGGGGGCATATGTATATCCGTCACTGGCAACGCTCATGTATATCTTGCACTGTAGACTGGAGTAAAATTGTCTGGCCTGTCCCTTTTTTGTGAGACCACACGCCTTTTTGTAGCCCTTTGAGAATTTTACTCTTCAAAGGGCCCCAAAAATTGTGTTTGCTCACTAAAAAAAAATAATAGGGTTGGGCCGACTCTGATAATACATTATGGACTATACCAATAACATCTATCTTTATATATACACTGTATATGTATAATGTGAACAGTGTTATTATACAGCAAGGACTCTGCCCTAGGTTATACACCAGAAATGCTAGGGACGATATACCAATAACATCTCTCTCTCTATATACTGTATATGTATAATGTGAAGTGTTATTATACAGGAGGTATGATGTCCTAGGTCAGCGGTTGCAACCCATCGCTCGCGAGTGACAGGTAGCTGACAGCTGCAATCTGGGTAACTTGAACCCTGCTGGTTGCTGCCCCTACCTTACTACGAGGAGAAGTGTGCAAAACCCTCATCCCCACTGCCTCGGAGGAGACAGACGCTACAGGTCATACTTGACCTCTAGTGTCTGACAAGCAGCACAGCGCTATAGCTACCCAGAAGTGCCGGGAGCACTCAGCACTGGCATCAACATGAGAGGATGCAGCTTTCTACAAAGCTGCATCTTCCATGGCACCCAGAGCATTACACCCCTGGCAACAAGCATTACACCCCTGCAATGACCATTACACCCAGAGCATTCACCCCCCTGGCAATGAACACAACACCCAGAGCATGAAACCCCTGGCAACATCCTTTACACCAATGGCAACAAGCATGGAACCCAGAGCATGAAACTCCTGCCGACAAGCATGGAACCCAGAGCATGAAACCCCTGGCAATGAATATGGAGCCCCTGGAAATGAGCAGGAGACCCCAGACAATGAGCAATTTAAAAGTCATTTGTAGCCTTACTGTGAGGCATAATGTGTAATGGGGAGTACAGTGTGTGACATGATGTACCACGGGCATTGCAGTGTGGTGTAATGTGTAATGGGCATTACCGTGTGTAGTATAATGTATTACGGGCATTACAGTGTGTGGCGTAATGCGTCATGGGTATTGTGGTGAGTGGCATAATGTGTGAGGGGCATTGTGGTGTGTGGCATATTGTGTGAGGGGCATTGCGGTGTGTGGCATATTGTGTGAGGGGCATTGCGGTGTGTGGCATATTGTGTGAGGGGCATTACTATGAGGAGGAGAAATAATAAATAATATAAAAGGACTTTTTTTTTCTTGTGGTGGCCAATGTCTGGGGGTGCAGGTTGCAGAACTGGGGTATAAAGTAGTCTTTTCCTACAATGGCACGCCCCTTACAGTGAGGCCACAAAACCTTTTTAGAGTGCACGTGCCTATGGCATGCGCTAATTCTTTACTTTTCATATGGCAATGGGAGGTGTCATCAGAAATGTTTTTGGCAGGGGGTAATAAAATGTATAGCTACACCACTGCACACAAGTCGGATCTCAACACTGAGAGAATCCCAGCAACCATTCAAGAATAGCATTTATTTCAAAAACATTACTAGCTTTTCAGGAGGTTTTATTTTTCGTAAGTAGCTCGCACCCCAATTAAGGTTGGTGACCACTGCCCTAGGTTATACACATGATACACTAGGGACTATATACTAAAAATATCTATCTTTATATATATTGTATATGTATAATGCCAAAAATACACAAATATGTGGGCGCTCCAAAAAGATATATTTGCAACAGCTGCTGGTTTTGTAAATACAAATTTTATTTATATTATTCCCTGGTAATTACTATAAAACCTAGATCCTATATATATCACAGTATAAAAACAATCATCAAATTAATAAAACATTTAAAAAGACTATTGTCCAAGCGCTCAGAACTTGCTGACAATCCTGAAGATAAACTGATGGTTAATGTGGTTAATATGCATATGCCGGCTATTAGTGATCGTTAGTACTTATAACACTTTTGAGCTCAATAACGAATTAGTAGAAGTAGTTCATTGCTTTATATAGCCTGTTATACTTCACCAAGTCCGGACTGGTCATATATGGATCCAGTGATATGTAGCATATATTGCAAACACTTGCTGTCCACGTCTGTATTGTATCCGTGAATGGATCTCGCTCACTCTTACTGGCTAACGGACGGGTCACTCAGCGGCGGTTCCCCAAGAGCTGGGGGCTTCTGCTTAGTTGGTAGTGGCCTGCACCATCCTGTGCCACTTATTTGCCGGGGAGAGCGGTAGGGGCAGCAAGCCCTGAGCTGCAGGAGACGCTGTATTTGGCCGCGATCAGCGGCTTCCGGGTTCGGAGCTTCCGGCTTCAGGTTGCGTTCCACCTGCGTTCCAGTCAAAATTCAGTCACCTGACGCGTTTCTCCGCCTCTCAAAGGGGCGGTTTCATCAGAGGTATGACTGACAGTGTTTCTAGGGCTCTATTTATACCAGCTTCTATTTCCTCATTAGTTACCACTCATGAAAGTTTAACCCTTTCTTTGCATTTGCCATCAGATTATAATAAAAAAAGACCAGCAGTTGGATAATATTAGTCATATTTACATTGTACTCTAAGGATATACAATCCGCTAGGTACTATTCCTCTTATTTAAAGAATATATATAACATATATTAATAAATTAAATGAATACATAATCTTTATCACAAAATATAAATATATATAAATATGACTATAAGGCCACATTGAGGTGCTCGACAAGGATAATTCTTCATAAATAAATAAATAAATAAATAAATAGTTACTTATATGACCCTACGCTTTCTCAGATCTTACTTATTATAGCGACTTTAGTAGAATATAAATTTAAATAGGCACATAACATTTATAAATACAAATTATCTCCGTTTTCCTAGCGGTGTATTTAATCCACACTTAGCCATTTTATATTCATGTATTGTTGACTTTCGTACCAGAATAAACAGAAAAGTAAACAGATGCATGGACGAATGTCTAACCGATACATAGATTAATAAACGATACATTTCTCAGAAATTAAATAATTCTACTAGATAGACTGATCCGAAAAAACAACCATTATTTATTACATCTAAAATCTTAATCTAAGGTCCCCAGCAGACCTTATATATGCGGGGACTATGTTAAATATATTCCAAGATATAGAGGTGAGAGGAGAAATATATTTCTTAACAATCATTATCCCCTTTTACGACCTAATCGTAGCAAAGGGTAATAAAACTAATAGAGGAAGTAGAAAGGGAAGATATATAATAAGAGGATATATTAAGGGATATATTAAGGGAAGGACCATTATTGGAAGGTAGATAGAGAAAAAACAGGGGGCATATTTCTACTAGTATGCACATTAGATGTTATTGAGTTCTATGTTTTCGTTGAGGCCATGTGGTTCAAGTGTCCTCAGACGAAGATTCAAAAGGCCTCCCTTCTACAAAGTAAAGTGAACCGCCCCCCCCCCCTTTCTGTTAGTTTAGCTTGTTCCAAGGCTATTACACAAATGTTAGTTATAGCGCCTTGTTCACAAGAACTAGTGTGTCTAGATAGACTATGCAGTGGGCATTTCTTTAATATGTTTCTTCTATGTTCCAGAAACCGCACCTTCAGTTTCCTGATGGTGCGGCCCACGTACTGCATGCCACAGCCGCATTCCACTACATAAACTACATAAGTGGAATTGCAGTTCAAAAACTGTGATATTACAAACTCCTCACCTGTGGTTTTCGATCTGCACAGCTTGTTATTGGTATTTATGTTATTACATGTTAAACATCTAGATAGAGCACACCTAAAATATCCATGGGGTTTTTGCCTAAGCCAATCAGAGGAGTTCACCCCTGTGGTTATACCACCAGTGGTTCCTTCTCTACCAGATTCTCTTTGTCCTATATTCTTTCTAATTATCTCAGTGTTTCTATTTAGATTAAACATACTAGGTGCTAGTTTGAGTTGGAGGGATTCTGATTTTTTATACACTACCTTCACTTTAGTGCCAATATCTGGCTCCAGTAGGGGATCAATTCTAAGTAGAGGAGTATTTTTATGGATTATGTGTCTTATTTCTGCAGTGTGTGTGTTATATTGTGTAACAAACACACAATTATCTCTAGAAGTACCTGATTCTTCAGGTTGGCTCACACATTTTCTAGGTTCCCCATCTCCCAGCAAGGCAGTTCTATCTCTAAGTTCTACCTCCTTGAGGGCTTTCATCAGAACATGCTCAGGATAGCCTTGTTCTTGAAAGACCAGGTAGATCTTACGTGCCTGTTCCCTATAATCGGTGTCCTTGGAGCAATTTCTTTTGAGCCTAAGAAACTGGCTCTTTGGAATATTATTTCGCCAGGCTAAATGATGACTGCTGTTATATCTCAGAAAGTTGTTAGTGTCAACTGTTTTGAAAAATGTTTCAGTATGGATACAGTCATCTATGGACTGGAGCGCAATATCCAGGAAAGTGATAGAGTGAGGGTGAGTAGTGTACGTGAATTTGAGGCCATAATTGTTACTATTAAGGTGAGTGACAAACTTCTGAATTGATTCAATGTCCCCATCCCAAATGGAAAATAAATCATCTATATAACGTTCGTAGAGGACCAGGTTCGCCCCAAGGTCCGCCTCCCAGATGAGCTCTTGTTCGAGCGCACCCATATAGAGGTTTGCGTAACTCGGGGCGAACCTGGTCCCCTAGCGGTCCCGCGTGACTGTAAATAATACTTCTGCGCAAAAGTGAAATAGTTGCGCTCTAAAATTAACTTTATGGATGCCACCAAAAAGGTTCTAAGATGTTCAGAGACCATATTGTCCCTGTCTAAGATATTTGAGATTACTTGGAATACCCTTATCATGTGGGATGTTCGAGTATAAAGACTCTACATCACACGTTAAAAATTGATAAGAACTTTTCCATTTTATGTCCTTAAGCATGTTCAAGAACTTAGTTGTATCCTTAATATAGGATTTCAGTTGTATCACATAGCCCTGTAGGTGGACATCCACAAAGTGTGACAAATTAGATGTTATAGACCCAATACCCAAAATTATAGGACGACCAGGAGGTGAGGTAAGTGTTTTGTGAATCTTGGGCAAATGATAATAAACAGGAGTGATGGGATGGGGAGGAAAAAGAAAGTGATATGTATCCTTGGATATTGCGCCCCTGTCCAGTGCCTCATCCAACAACGTTCCAAGTTCACTTTGAAAACGCGCTGTGGGATTATTGGGTAATGTCGCATAAAAACACGTATTTGTTAATTGTCTATTTGCCTCTTTAATATAGTCCGATGTATCTTGCAGCACCACACCTCCCCCTTTATCTGCCTTCTTTATAGTTATATTTGTGTCTGACATCAGGACCTTAAGTGCCCTTCTCTTATCTTTAAGTGGATTTTTCTCAGCAGATGTACATAATCGTCTAAAGTCTTCCATAGTGGTATTATAAAAACCCACTATAGATGGACCTTTAAATTGTAGAGGATAAAAATCAGACTTTTTCTTGAAAAGTTTTTTATCTTTAGTTGTTTCATTTATTGAAAAGATCTTTATAGGTGCAATTGCCCCATGTGAATTCTCTGATAGAAGGTCCTCCAGGGTTTCGATCGCTGCTCTGTCTGGCTCATCCAATAACATTGGCAATACATTATCATTTTCTTTCTTAAATTTAAGTTTCTTATATGCGAAGTAGCGTTTTCTACTCAGATTCCTCGTGAATCTATTAAGATCCACGAACAAGCTGAAGAGATTAGGCCTCTTTGCAGGTGCATATTTCAAGCCTTTACTCAATAGAGTTTTCTCAGAATCGGTCAATTCCCTGGAAGACAAATTAAATATACCCTTTGTATTTAGTATTGTCTTTGATTTTTTCCCCTTCTGTCGTTTTCCTCCCCTACATCCTCTGTATCCCTTTCTCTCCCTCTTTTTGTGTCATTTATGTTGGATCTATTGAATAGATTTAGTTTTTGGGGGCTCGGCTCTAAAAAATGAGCCGGATCATTTTTTCGAGTGTTCTCCTAGTTCTGTGGAGGTCTTTTCGTTTTAGCTCCCCCTCTTGCCACAGAAGCCGGAGAATACTCGTCCCTTGTTAGGCATTCATACCTATTTTGCAAGACAACTCCCCGCGGGTCCCTACTAGGGCTTCCTCTATAAGATACATTTCTCGTCCTCATCATCTTCCATTTCCCTGTAGTGCTCCTCGATCTCTTCCTTTCATTTGTATATTTGGGACCCCTGCCAGAGGGCTCTCTAGCATGGTTCCTATTTATTGATCTGGAGTACTCGTGTTGCCTATTATATGTTCTGACGGTGTCGGTTTCATAATCCCCTCTATCACGTTCTAATTTCTTAGTTTTATTGGAGATTACCATTTGTTCGTAATCTTCAATCTTTTTGTTGTCTCTATGGTCCCTCTCTGAGAATTCTGCATCATTTTCAAAGGGCTTTAATAAATTCTTGTATACGTTCAATCTGTCTGTATAGTTTTGACCTTTGAACTCCTATACTGGACGAGATGCTCCATAAGCTTAAACGAGCAGTCGTCCAACGGGCCAAAAATTCTGCATCATCTTTAAATGATGCCGATTTGAACAATCGAAGCCCTCTCGGGATACATTTATTATCAATGTATCTTTGTAAAGTTGATTGGTCCCACCAGTGACGTGTTTCGGACATGCATAATGTTTCCAATTTATTAAATAATTTATGCATATCATTATTTGTACTAGGGTCTATATACCAATAACATCTATCTCTATATATACTGTATATGTATAATGTGCAGTGTTATTATACAGCAGGGACTCTGTCCTAGGTTATACACATGATACACTAGGGACTATATACCAATAACATCTCTCTCTATATATACTGTATATGTATAATGTGCAGTGTTATTATACAGCAGGGACTCTGTCCTAGGTTATACACATGATACACTAGGGACTATATACCAATAACATCTATCTCTATATATACTGTATATGTATACTATGCAGTGTTATTATACAGCAGGGACTCTGCCCTAGGTTATACACATGATACACTAGGGACTATATACTAATAATATCTATCTATATATACTGTATATGTATAATGTGCAGTGTTATTATACAGCAGGGACTATGTCCTAGGTCAGGCTTTTTCAACCAGTGTGCCGTGGCACACTAGTGTGCCGCGACCAGTTGCAAGGTGTGCCACGGAGCCAGAGCAGCTTCCTGCACCTTTAGAGTGAACTGTTGGCCCGGGCTCTTCTTAGAAGATCAGTTGTGCTCCGGCCGTGACCTATGCCTTGAAAACACGGCGGTGTGATATCATAGGTCACGGCCACCGCATCTCACCGCCCAGCCAGCCCACCCGCCTGCATACACATCTTACCGGTAGGGGCTAATATTTATTTATTTCTCCTGTGGGGAACAACAGGATTTCAATAGGATTTATGTGGGGAGAATAAGAATTTATGGATTTATGGGGTGAACAATGTAAATAATTCATGTGGGGAGCAATAGGATTTATGTGGGGAGAAATGTGATTGATTTATGTGTGAGCAACATGATTTATGTGGGGAGCAATGTGAATGTTTTTTCTGTGTAGGCCAATGCATGTGTGGATTTTTTTTGACTGTGAGGGCCAATGTGTGTGTTTTGTTTTTTTTCTGTGGGGAAGTGATGGTGTACCTTGTCAATTTATAATTATTGTTCAGTGTGCCGCGAGTAAAAAAAGATTGAAAATCACTGTCCTAGGTTATATACATGATACACTAGGGACTATATACCAATAACATCTATCTCTATATATATACTGTATATGTATAATGTGCAGTGTTATTATACAGCAGGGACTCTGTCCTAGGTTATACACATGATACACTAGGGACTATATACCAATAACATCTCTATCTATATATACTGTATATGTATAATGTGCAGTGTTATTATACAGCAGGGACTCTGTCCTAGGTTATATACACGATACGCTGGGGACTATATACCAATAACATCTCTCTCTATATATACTGTATATGTATAATGTGCAGTGTTATTATACAGCAGGGACTCTGTCCTAGGTTATATACATGATACACTAGGGACTATATACCAATAACATCTATCTCTATATATACTGTATATGTATAATGTGCAGTGTTATTATACAGCAGGGACTATGTCCTACGTTATACACATGATACACTGGGGACTATATACCAATAACATCTATCTCTATATATACTGTATATGTATAATGTGCAGTGTTATTATACAGCAGGGACTCTGCCCTAGGTTATACACATGATACACTGGGGGCTATTTACTAATAACATCTATCGCTATTAATACTGTATATGTATATTGTGCAGTGTTATTATACAGCAGGGACTATGTCCTAGGTTATACACATGATACACTAGGGACTATATACCAATAACATCTATCTCTATATATACTGTATATGTATAATGTGCAGTGTTATTATACAGCAGGGATACTGTCCTAGGTTATACACATGATACGCTAGGGACTATATACCAATAACATATATCTCTAGATATACTGTATATGTATAATGTGCAGTGTTATTATACAGCAGGGACTCTGTCCTAGGTTATACACATGATACACTAGGGACTATTTACCAATAACATCTATCGCTATTAATACTGTATATGTATATTGTGCAGTGTTATTATACAGCAGGGACTATGTCCTAGGTTATGCACATGATACACTAGGGACTATATACCAATAACATCTCGCTCTATATATACTGTATATGTATAATGTGCAGTGTTATTATACAGCAGGGACGCTGTCCTAGGTTATACACATGATACACTGGGGGCTATATACCAATAACATCTCTCTCTATATATACTCTATATGTATAATGTGCAGTGTTATTATACAGCAGGGACTATGTCCTAGGTTATACACATGATACACTAGGGACTATATACCAATAACATCTATCTCTATATATACTGTATATGTATAATGTGCAGTGTTATTATACAGCAGGGACGCTGTCCTAGGTTATACACATGATACGCTAGGGACTATATACCAATAACATCTCTCTCTATATATACTGTATATGAATAATGTGCAGTGTTATTATACAGCAGGGATGCTGCCCTAGGTTATACACATGATACACTAGGGACTATATACCAATAACATCTATCTCTATATATACTGTATATGTATATTGCGCAGTATTATTATACAGCAGGGACTCTGTCCTAGGTTATACACATGATACTATATACCAATAACATCTATCTCTATTAGAGATGAGCGGGTTCGGTTCGTTGAGATCTGAACGCCCCCCAAACTTCACCTATTTTACACGGGTCCGAGGCAGCCTCGGATCTTCCCACCTTGCTCGGTTAACCCGAATGTCATCATCCCGCTGTCGGATTCTCGCGAGATTTGTATTCTATATAAAGAGACGCGCATAACCGCCATTTTCACTCGTGCATTGGAGATTGAACGGAGAGGACGTGGCTGCGTTCTCTCACTGAAAAGCTCTGTATCTGTGCTCAGTGTGCTGCAAATATCTGTGCACAGTGTGCTGCAAATATCTACATTCTCTGCCTCAAAACGCTCCATATCTGTGCTCAGTGTGCTGCATTGTGGGGACTGGGGACCACCAGTATATAATTATAGTTGTACAGTACAGTAGGCCATTGCTGTATCTTGCAGCTCTTTGTCAAGTATACTATCCATATCTGTGCTGCACTATTGTGAGCAGTATATAGTAGGATAGTGCAGCATTTTGGTGACCAGCAGTATACATATACAGTAGTACAGTACAGTAGACCATTGCTGTATCTTGCAGCTGTGTCAAGTATACTATCCATATCTGTGCTGCATTGTTGTGAGCAGTATATAGTAGGATAGTGCAGCATTTTGGTGACCAGCAGTATACATATACAGTAGTACAGTACAGTAGACCATTGCTGTATCTTGCAGCTGTGTCAAGTATACTATCCATATCTGTGCTGCATTGTTGTGAGCAGTATATAGTAGGATAGTGCAGCATTTTGGTGACCAGCAGTATACATATAGTATAGTACAGTACAGTACAGTACAGTACAGTAGGCCATTGCTGTATCTTGAAGCTCTGTGTCACTTATAGTATCCTGATCAGTGCTCAATATCAGCTGCATTGTTGTGACCAGTATGTATACTGTACTGTGCGACGTGTGTTATATACCTGGTGATTTTATACATCCTGTATACTGTACTGAGCGATGTGTGAGATACACCTGGGGATTATACACCCTGTATACTGTACTGTGTGATGTGCGAGATACACCAGGGTATTATACACCCTATATACTGTACTGTGCGATGTGTGTGATACACCTGGTGATTATACGGGATTGGTACGTAATCCTGCTGGACGGGATCCCGGCGGTCAAAATACCGATGCCGGAATCCCGACCACACAATCCCGATCGGGGTGGCGAGCGGAACGCAGCCCCTTGCGGGCAGCGTGGCGTACAGTAATGCATCGCTAGACCCTGTGTGAAACTACATTGTTCGTTGTACTCGTACGTTGCGCATGCGCAGAAGTGCCGTTTTCCAGCCTCATCACAGCGCTGTGAATAAATGCAGCTAGCAATCAACTCAGAATGACCCCCAATGGCTCAATCATCAGCTGCACCCCCTTTGCAAGGGATGCATCCCCTCCCTGCATATCCCCATCACTGTCCCCTGTATCAGAGTCAGTATCAGTGTCAACTTGCATTATTTGGGCAAGTGTACGTTTTTTTAGGGTAGCTCACTGCACATCCCTGGTATGTAGGTGGGGTGTATGAGGGAGTGGGAGCTGAATGCTGCAATACCCTCTACAGATTTTCTCAAAAAACTGCATTTCCTTCTCATTATGTGACATCCTGGATAAAATCTGGGATATCATTCCCCTTACAGAATCCACCCATGGGGGTTCGAATTCAGAAGGTTGGGAAAGCATATTGCAGTTCTAAGTACATGGAATAGACTCCTCAGGAGAAGATAACTGTGCAGCACAGGACACAGAGCCCTTAGGGTGTGTACACACGGTGAGATTATTTCTTAAGCTTTTGACTATATAGTCAAAATCGTAAGAAAAGTTAGTGCAGATCGCAAGGTAAAAGTCACCTTGCAATCCCGATGCGCGGTCCCGCCAGGTCGGCATCGCAAGAAAAGATAGACTGTGCAGGCAAGTCAATCCTTGCTAGATCGGTGTCCTATCTAGTTCATCTCACATGTCAATGACATCTCACATAAGCCAAAATCTCACATAAGCCAAAATCGTAAGCACACATAGTCCATATCGCAAGAAAAGTTAGTCAAAATCTGTCCTATCTGGCCTCCGGGGAGTTCAAGGGAAATCGCAAGTAAAAATCGGGCATAGCAAGGATCTCACCGTGTGTACACACCCTTAGACATGGTGATAAATACACATATACACACACAGGAAAATGTCAGACACAGTTCCCCCATAGTACCTTCATAGAGTCACAGAGTATAAGGAGCCAGCCACACAGCGCCCCAGTAGGCAGTTATTATGACAAACAGCCGGCGCTGACTGAGTAACTTTAATAGGAGAAACAGTTCATATAATCACACTACCCCCCCCTTTTCTATAACACCCTGGTACCACAGAGGACAGCTGGCATTATGTGGAGGGCAGCGCTCCCTGTCAGCGTTTTGATGCTGTGATCTGTAGGGAGAAAATGGTGCTGGTGAGTGCGGGGTCCGCTCTGAAGAGAAATCCCACCCCATGTAATGGCGCATCTTTCCGCACTTAGTTGATTATACTGGCCTGAGGTAATTAGCTGCTAACCGTGGGATTAGCCCCTGTTAGCGTTAGTTGACCAGTGTAGGGTGATTGCGCTGGCCCAGGACGCCCCTCACAGCGCCGTACACAGTATGCCACTGAGCCTTCCGGAGCGCAGCCTGTCAGAGCTGCGCTCCCACCCTGGTGCCGCCATACCCACCGGCGACCCACTTCCCAGGCCACCGGCGTTGTACTCACCACTCTTCTTTCTTCTGGCTTTTATAAGGGGTGGCGGCCGTGCTGCGGGAGTGGTCGCCTCGTGGGTTTGTGATCAGCATCCTCAGGAGGTCAGTGTCCTGTCAGCGGAGATAGAGAACCATTAACTTCAAGAGTTGGTTCCTACTGAGTGCTGTGGGACAGATTGCGACTGACCAAGTAAGAGGGGAGTACCCAGGATTGCCATAGCTAGAAGGAGCGGTGGCTGGATCCCGGGAGGTATCTGTTTACTACCTCACAAATGCTATAGGGTAACCATCACTGGGGACCCCACACATTACGGTACGCATATTTGCCCCACCTTCAGTTGGTGGAATTGTGTATTATTCTATTTTATGCTGTTTTACCAATAATAAAAACTGTACTTCACTATATTCCCCCTTCTTTGTTTCTTTGAGGGAATGAAGAGGAGTTTTTCTTTGATCCAAAAGGAAGGATCTGGATATTTGGATATCTAATGGTTCCCATATAAAAATAACATGTAACTATCTATCCCGTAGTACCCCGGGGTGCGCACATCTGCATGGTGTGAACTTTTCAAACTTTGCCAGGGGTGCTCGGACCCCTAGATACACCCCTGCCAGTACATATCAGTTTAGGTGTGTTGTTCATCTTATTATCACTCCCAGAAACATATACTGGTCAGATAGGGTGTGTGTGTGTGTGTGTGTGTGTGTGTGTGTGTGTGTGTGTGTGTGTGTGTGTGTGTGTGTGTGTGTGTGTGTGTGTGTGTGTGTGTGTGTGTGTGTGTGTGTGTGTGTGTGTGTGTGTGTGTGTGTGTGTGTTTATCTTCTAGGGTATAAGTTGTGTTTTCACATCCAGTTATGTTTCAGTGTTGAAACGGTTACTGTTGCCATACTGCTTGGTTTAGAGTGCACGCCAATATACTTCAGAACACATAGATATTATTACATCCACAAGGGGAAAGCAACATGTGTCAGTTCAGATATTATGTTTCCATTTGTATTTGTTCCCCTTCTAGTGTAGCAGATGTCAGGCAAGATTATGCCAGCCTCACTATTGCAATGTTCTAGCTTTTCCAAGGCTGCGGAGATTTAGTACTAGTGTTCACTCTAGGATTTTTTTAGGGCAGGGTGCTGACCTTGGGGAGGGCACATTTTTGATTCGGGGAGGGCACATTTTTGATTCGGGGAGGGCACATTTTTGATTCGGGAGGGCACATTTTTGATTCGGGAGGGCACATTTTAATTTAGAAGGGCAAAATGGTGTACATACTGTAATATGTATGCAGGTGTCTTAAACTTGCAGCACATTGTAGCTTATAAACCATCCTGGGACACCTTCGCTTCAATCTGACAGCACATTTTAAGTTTAAATGTGCCGTCAGATTGAAGTGAAGGTGTCCCAGAATGGTTTATATATCATTAATGTGCTGCCAGTTTATTTCTGAAGTGTCTCAATAGGGTTTATATAGTTTATTAAACTATATAAATCCTATTGAGACACTTCAGAGTTAAACTGGCAGCACATGCTTCTATATAAACCCTATTGAGACACTTCAGAAAAAAAACTGCCAGCACGTGTTGCTATATAAACCCTATTGATACACTTCAGAGTGAAATTGGCAGCACGTGTTGCTATATAAACCTGATTGAGACACTTCAGAAATAAACTAGCGCACATCGTATTTTAAATGTGCTGTCAGATTGAAGCGAAGGTGCCCCAGGTTGGTTTATATAACATTCATGTGCTGCCAGTTTATTTCTGAAGTGTCACAATAGGGTTTATATAGTTCATTAAACTATAAGATTAGTTGAATGCTGCCAGATTAAAACTAAAGGGGCACCAGGCGACCCATATACAGTAGGATAAATAGCTTAGTGTGGCAGCACTAGTCTTAGATGATGTTTGTGTGTCAATTCAACTTACTGGGGGCTGATGCTGCAGGAGTGATCGCGCTGGTCCCCCGTCACACACCGCGGAGCTGGAAGAAAATGCCCGCCACACTGATCCTACCCGGTATCCTCTTTTATTGGGTCATGTGCACAGAGGAGGGCTGGGTTTGCCTCGGCAGGAGAGGCAAACCCAGCCCTCCTCATCTCACCAGCAGCCTACAGTATTGCCGAGACCCGAGTGCTGTGAGCGCATTAGCGCGACAAGCCTGAGGCAGCGGCAGGGAGGCGTGGCAGCACGGCGGGAGCAGTGGCAGCGTAGCGGGAGGAGTGACGGCGCTGACAGCGATGCGAGAGGAGTGGCAGTGCGGAGAGAGGAGTTTCAGTGCGGCCCGGCGCGGCAGTCCTTTAGTAATCAGCAGGGCGGCAGGGCGGGCACAAACGGGCAGGGCGCATTCTGACACTCGGAAAAGGGGCAGGGCGCAGCGCCCCGCGAAAGAAGGCTAGAGTGAACACTAAGTACAGTGCCAGATACACATATGACCCCACAGTGCCAGATACACATATGACCCCACAGTGCCAGATATGACCCCACAGTGCCAGATTACAGATATGCCCCCACAGTGCCAGATACAGATATGACCCCACAGTGCCAGATACAGATATGACCCCACAGTGCCAGATACAGATATGACCCCACAGTGCCAGATACAGATATGACCCCACAGTGCCAGATACAGATATGACCCCACAGTGCCAGATACAGATATGTCCCCACAGTGCCAGATACAGATATGACCCCACAGTGCCAGATACAGATATGACCCCACAGTGTCAGATACAGATATGACCCCACAGTGCCAGATACAGATATGTCCCCACAGTGCCAGATACAGATATGACCCCACAGTGCCAGATATGACCCCACAGTGCCAGATTACAGATATGCCCCCACATGCCCACAGTGCCAGATATGCCCCCACAGTGCCAGATATGCCCCCACAGTGCAAGATAACAGATATGCCCCCACGTGCCCACAGTGCCAGATATGCCCCTACAGTGCCAGATATGCCCCCACAGTGCCAGATATGACCCCACAGTGCCAGATACAGATATGCCCGCACGTGCCCACGGTGCCAGATATGCCCCCCAAGTGCCAGATATGCCCCCCAAGTGCCAGATTACAGATATGCCCCCACAGTGCCAGATTAGATATGTCCCCACAGTGCCATGTGCCCACAGTACCAGATATGCCCCCAGTGCCAGATTACAGATATGTCCCCACAGTGCCATGTGCCCACAGTGCCAGATACAGATATGACCCCACAGTTCCATGTGCCCACAGTGCTAGATATGCCCCCACAGTGCCAGATACAGACCCCACAGTCCCATGTGCCCACAGTGCTAGATATGCCCCCACAGTGCCAGATACAGACCCCACAGTGCCATGTGCCCACAGTGCTAGATATGCCCCCTCAGTAAGAAAAAAAGGCATTTGTTTCCCCCAGCACCCTGAATGATAACCGTAACCAGATATAAATTCCACATAATAATAGAATTCAGAGATTTTCGTTACACATATTTGCGCAAATGTGTGAATAAGCCCCAAAGCCGCATCAAGGCGTCTCTGTATATTTGGGGTCCCTATATCTAGGTGCAGGGTGTGGCACCCCAAAACACAAGCATAAGCCAGAAAGCACAGCGTAGCATACCAGTAAAAAAACGATAGTGTTAATAAATTAGTATTTAGGAAGCCGAAGCTATAGATAAAGTGATACAAAAATGAAATGCCATTAAAATAGAAAAATAGTGTTAAGAAATTAATAAGTTAAAAGTGTTAATAGAATGTAAAGGTATGCCACACTAAGGCCAAGATGAACAACACACCTAAACTGATAAGTACTGGATAAGGTGAATATGTTCAACATAAAGTGGTAATTGGTTACCCTGTCTTCAAACGATCTATTACTACAGATATGTGTAACGAAGATCTCTGAATTCTGTTATCACGTGGAATTTATATCTGGTTACGGTTATCATTCAGGGTGCTTGGGGAAACAAATGCCTTTTTTTCTTGCTTAGAAATACCCCTCCCTTTCGAGCACCTGAATGATATCACTAAGCTAATTGAGCATCTACCAATATATATGTTTGTTATGACCCCACAGTGCCAGATACAGACATGACCCCACAGTGCCAGATATGCCCCCACAGTGCCATGTGCCCGCAGAGCCAGATATGCCCCCACAGTGCCACATACGACCCACATTGCCAGATATGCCCCCACTGAGCCATGTGCCCACAATGCCAGATATGCCCCCATAGTAGAGCTCATCATTGCTGTGTGGTGAGCGCAGAGCGCGCTTCTCCTGCCTGCCGCCCTGCTTTTCAGTCTGATCTCCGGCGGTGACGGCAGCGTGTATGGCTCAAATTAGGCACCGGTCCGCGAGCTCTCATTGGCTAACGAACCGGCGCCTGATTTGAGCCATACACTCCGCCGTCACTGCCGGACAGAGCCGGCCATAGGCATAAGCAAACTAGGCAATTGCCTAGGGCATTTGATATGCCTAGGGGCATCAGCAGCTTCTGCTGATTAAAATGATATGCAGCATGCCTATATTTTGTGTGTAGCACTTCATATGCAGATACAGCCACAGTCTCACACAGTATATAGACATGCTACATACCATTTTAATCAGCAGAAGCTGCTTGTGCCTACTAGCTACATAGCAATGCAAATAAGCTGTATTTTCATTAAAAAAAGGTGCCAGATGTTGTCATTGAGGCAAGATTTATGAGGACACATCTGTATCCAATCAGAGGCAGAGGTTACAGTGTTATCGGCCATGTGAGTGCTGTGTGCATGGGAGTGAGTTGGTTGTGCAGTAGTGTTCGGAATATGTGTAAGGAGCATTAAGTGTGTCATGTAAAAATGCATTAATAATGTGCAACATATGTGTAAGGGGCACTATGCGTGTCATTATGTGTATAAGGGCATTAATAATGTGTGGAATATGTGTAACAGGGTACTACTGTGTGTGTGTCATGTGTATAGGGGCACTAATAATGTGCAGCAAATGTGTAGGGGGCACTATGTGTGTCATTATGTGTATAAGGGCATTAATAATGTGCAGCATATGTGTAAGGGACATTATGTGTAAAAGGGCATAAATAAAGGTTATCATAATGTGTAAGGCGCATTATGTTTATAAGGACATTAATAATGTCTCATATGTGTAAGGGGCATTACTCTGTGGCATTATGTGTATAAGGTGCTCTACTATGTGGCATTGCGTAGAACACTACTGTGTCGTCTAATCTGAATAAAGAGCAATAGAGTGTGGTGTAATTTAAATAAGGAGCAATTCAGTGTGATGTAATGTGAATAAGGGGCTCTACTGTGAGAAGTAACGTTTATAAGTTAAAGTGATACTACTGTGGGATGTAATATGAATTATGGACACTATCGCATCATCAAATGTGAATAAAGTTGCAGTACTGTGTGGCGTAATTGGAACTGGGGTTACTATTGTGCGGCCATGCCCCTTGCCAGCAAAAACACACCCCTTTCTGGGCTGAGCACCAAATGTGCAAACTGTTCAAGGTCAGAGGTGGAACCAGCGGTGGTGCTAGGGAGCACCAGCCAAAATCTTGCCTAGGGCATCATGTTGGTTAGGGCTGGCTCTGGCATTACTAATGTGGGGCATATGTGTAAAGTGCATTACTGTGTGGAATTATGTGTATTATGGGCATTACTGTGGAGCATTATGCAGGGTTGAACTGGCCCACAGGGGCACAGGGTAGCCTCCCAGTGGGACCCACTGCTTGAGCGTTACTGAGTCAGATGCAGAACTAGCGGCGGCGCTAGGGGACTCCAGCCAAAATTTGGCATAGGGCATCAAATTGGCTAGGGCAGGCTCTGCTGCCGGAGACATGACAGAGGGGCAGGGCGGCAGGCAGGAGAGGCGCGGCTTCGGGTGGCTGGGCGTAGTATCGCGATCTACTAGTCGCATGTCCGCGATCGACCAGTTGATTGTGATCGACTGTTTGGCCACCCCTGCCCTAGAAGAGTAACACTCACACACACACCTATCTGACCAGTATATGTTTCTGGGAGTGATAATAAGATGAACAACACACCTAAACGGATATGTACTGGATAAGGTGAATATGTTCAACATAAAGTGGCAATTGGTTACCCTGTCTTCAAACGATCTATTACTACAGATATTTGAAGTCCTGGGAAGGACAATAAATTTAATATGTCTGAGATCGTTAGGACTTTAAGGGGTTCTCTCAACAGATAAAATGATATCGGTGTGATTCATGAGATATAGATAACGAGTGATCATATATGACCATATAGGACATTAATATACTCACTACATATGAGCAAATAGGACACACTTTATTTACTTTGATCTCTAAGATATATTTATAAGAAGTTAATCCAGTAACATCCAATGCGCAGAACATTTACTTTTAATCACAATTTCTTTCTTATTTACACTTATTCTATCTTCCTTTAAATATTCGCTGGTTTTATTATATATTGCAATAAAAGTTATATTTTATCTTATATCCATAACTGTGCACCACCATAGGGCAATCTTTTTATCCTTTTTTCTACTGTATATTTGCATTGCCTGTGGTAGCACCCCCCAAAAAATATTTATTGCTGAACATGATTGTTATTAGATATTAAAAACGGGGGTCACCCATGTGATATAGACACACCTGTGCGGCCAGTTTCCATATAGCAAAAAAGAGTAAGCCTAAGCAAACAAGCCTCTGACAGGGGACTAGCTTGTAATAGGGGCAGGTTCTCTCATGTCTACTCCAGTGTCGAACGCAGGATTTTTCTTGGGGTTTGGGGTTCCATGTGATTACATATATACAGTACATCATGCATACACACACCTATATAGCATACAGACACACACACCTCCCACTCACCAAGCAGAAGAAGGATCAGCTGCAGTCAGGACAAGGCCCCATTCTATTAGGCTCCACCCCCAAAAATGCAGGTCTTCCTTGAATCGGATAATGGGACCGCTGTGGCAATGCTAGCAGCTCTGAGTAGATGCCGGAACCTGGAGGAGCTCGCGCAGACTCCTCCAAACTGCAGGCTTCTGATAGGTGTGACATGACAAGCTATTCTGTAAGCATGGTGAGTGACATGCTGCTGGGGGCAGGGGTGTATGCAGCTTTAGGTCCCACAGTCCAACTACCGGCTCCCCGTTCAGGCCCCGCCCCCATTCATTCCGAGTTCGCTCATGCGCAGTCCATTTTCTGAGGGGGAGGGAAGGTTGCAGTGGGAATCTGGGAGCTGCCATTCAATATGTGGGGCAGCGGGGGACTCAAGCAAAACACGAGAGCAGAGCCGGATTAAGACCATGGGGGGCCCGGGGAATTTAAGAGAGTGGGGCCCCTAATAGAGAAGGCAGAATATATATATATATATATATATATATATATTTGCCTCCCCAAGCAGCACACGGCGGACCTCCTGCCCTGCACTTCCGTCCCCACTGCAGCAGCGGCCAGCCTGCCGCTCAGTCATTGGCTGGCCAAGTAATTAGTACACCCACCCCAACCCCCCCCAACCCTCTCAGCTCCACTGGTCTTATCCCCCACTGTGAGAAGGTGATTGGGATATATAATACGCACAATACTCCTATATCATTGGACACATAATTGTTCCATTGACTAAAAATATACAATATTTTTAATAGCAATAAATTCCCTTTCTTTATACAGCTACTGTATATCCATTACATATGTTCCATTAACACTCCGCACAGTATTCAGTCACAGTTTCAGAGACTGAAGCAATCCTTTACCAGCTGGAGAGTGAACAAGAGTGGAGAAGTGGCCAGTAGAGAAGTTCTCTTCCGCGCGCCCCCACCATCACCTGTCAGCGGTCTTCATGTTAAAGTTATGTAATCTTGAAGGGAACAAGTACCTCCTGCCCTGCACTCCCGTCCCCTCTGCAGCAGCGGGCGCACAGACAGGACAGCTGACCTGAGCGACGGCTCAGCTGTCCAATAAAGTATGAATGAAGCAGCCTGCCGCTCAGTCATTGGCTGGGCACGCAGGCTGTTTCATTCATACATTATTGGACAGCTGAGTCGTCGCTCAGCTCAACTGTCCTGTCCTGTCTGTTTGCATCTGCTGCAGTGAGGAAGGGAGCCGGGGAGCACAGCACCGCAGATTGGATCGGAAGAGAGATCCGATCTGCGGTGTGGCAGTGGGCACTTTTGGAAAGGTGGGCCCGGGGTACGTATCCCCCAGCCCCCCCCTCCCCCCCCTTATTCCGGCTCTGCACGGGAGGGTAGGCAAGTCTGCTGTATATGTATAATGTGCAGTGTTATTATACAGCAGGGATACTGTCCTAGGCTATACACATGATACACTAGGGACTATATACCAATAACATCTATCTCTATATATACTGTATATGTATAATGTGCAGTGTTATTATACAGCAGGGATACTGTCCTAGGTTATACACATGATACACTAGGGACTATATACCAATAACATCTCTCTCTATATATACTGTATATGTATAATGTGCGGTGTTATTATACAGCAGGGACTTTGCCCTAGGTTATATACATGATATGCTATGGACTATATACCAATAACATCTATCTCTATATATACTGTATATGTATAATGTGCAGTGTTATTATACAGCAGGGATGCTCTCCTAGGTTATACACATGATATGCTATGGACTATATACCAATAACATCTATCTCTATATATACTGTATATGTATAATGTGCAGTGTTATTATACAGCAGAGATACTGTCCTAGGTTATACACATGATGCACTAGGGACTATATACCAATAACATCTCTCTCTATATATACTGTATATGTATAATGTGCAGTGTTATTATACAGCAGGGATACTGTCCTAGGCTATACACATGATACACTAGGGACTATATACCAATAACATCTATCTCTATATATACTGTATATGTATAATGTGCAGTGTTATTATACAGCAGGGATACTGTCCTAGGTTATACACATGATACACTAGGGACTATATACCAATAACATCTCTCTCTATATATACTGTATATGTATAATGTGCGGTGTTATTATACAGCAGGGACTTTGCCCTAGGTTATATACATGATATGCTATGGACTATATACCAATAACATCTATCTCTATATATACTGTATATGTATAATGTGCAGTGTTATTATACAGCAGGGATGCTCTCCTAGGTTATACACATGATATGCTATGGACTATATACCAATAACATCTATCTCTATATATACTGTATATGTATAATGTGCAGTGTTATTATACAGCAGAGATACTGTCCTAGGTTATACACATGATGCACTAGGGACTATATACCAATAACATCTCTCTCTATATATACTGTATATGTATAATGTGCAGTGTTATTATACAGCAGGGACTCTGCCCTAGGTTATACACATGATACGCAGGGGACTATATACCAATAACATCTATCTATCTATATATACTGTATATGTATAATGTGCAGCGTTATTATACAGGAGGGACTCTGTCCTAGGTTACACAAATGATACGTTAGGGACTATATACCAATAACATCTCTCTCTATATATATACTGTATATGTATAATGTGCAGTGTTATTATACAGCAGGGACTCTGCCCTAGGTTATACACATGATACACTAGGGACTATATACCAATAACATCTATCTATATATATATATATATATATATATATATATATATATATATATACACACTGTATATGTATAATGTGCAGCATACATACCGACATTTTCTTTCTCCTCTCAGGGAAAAGCCCGGAGAGGAGACGCTGCAATGACTTCGGGGGGCGGGGCCGGATGGTGACATCACTAAGCCCCGCCCCCACATCGGCAAATGCCGCGGTTCGACGTGATTTGCGTCATTTTAACCCCTTCTCCACCCGACGGACCCGCGAATCGGGAGGTTCTCTCTCCATCCTGCTCGCATCACCAGGGTGTGCGAGCAGGATGCGGGAGACCTGCCCACTCTTCCGGGGGTGCGGGGGGCTACCCCAAAAAATGGGATCCTCCCGCAGCTTCCGGGATAGTTGGTAAGTATGATGTACAGTGTTATTATACAGCAGGGACTCTGTCCTAGGTTATACACATGATACACTAGGGACTATATACCAATAACATCTCTCTCTATATATACTGTATATGTATAATGTGCAGTGTTATTATACAGCAGGGATACTGTACTAGGTTATACACATGATACACTAGGGACTATATACCAATAACATCTCTCTCTATATATACTGTATATGTATAATGTGCAGTGTTATTATACAGCAGGGATACTGTACTAGGTTATACACATCATAGGATACAGATATAGCTTTCTCTCCCTATATACACCTATACTACAGATGTAGCCACGCTCATCTATACCGTGATGCATTCACACATGCGCACGCATTGCTGCATAGTGTGACCGCGCCGCTGTGATACTGATTGCAGCGGGTGTTAGCTCCATAGGGTAACATGGTGTGTACATGCGTACGCAGTGGGCACACTTGTCACAACATCACTGCCACGATACACAATGATGATCATGGCTACATCTGTATATATAATATACACAATATATATGCTAGTATATGATGCTACATGTATAAATATAATGAGCGCTGTGTATTACACAGCAGGGTCATCCCCATCCCCCATCCGCCGCTCGCCCACCTTCCATCCAAGGACCTTATTCAGTAAGGATTGCAAAATTATCAAATCACAATCCGGCTTATTCTGGAACGGCTGCGCATGAGCAGTGTTTGCATTGCGCACGTGCGAGTAATAATAGCGACAGTAAATGCGTATACACCGTGATCGCATGCAGACGCTATTTGACTGACAGGAAGCCGGCATTTCTGGGTGGAAACCTGCCATTTTCTGGGTGTGTGTGATAAAACGCAGGCGTTCCAGGAGTTTTTAAGGAGGGCCTCTGACATCAGCGATGACCACTTCCAGCCTCTTGTGTCACAAGAATTGTAGCCGACCTTACCTGGCGCAGATAGGAAAAATCTTCCATGTTCCGGTAATTGCGCATGGTTCTGCGATCAGCTGCATATTGCGATGCAGTCACAGTTTCTGCAATGGGCGTTTTTTCTCAATTTCTGGGCGGCAACTATTTGATCGCAGAAAATGCTTTTTATCAGTAATTGCAATCCTTACTGCATAAGGGGCCTAATTGAGACCTGATTGCAACAGCAAAATATTTCTGTAATGGGCAAAACCATGTGCAGTGCAGGTGGGGCATTTGTAACATGTGCAGAGAGAGTTAGATTTGGGTGGGTTGTGTTCAAACTGAAATCTAAATTGCAGTGTAAAAATAAAGCAGCCAGTATTTACCCTGCACAGAAACAGTATAACCCATCCAAATCTAACTCTCTCTGCACATGTTACATCTGCCCCACATGCAGTGCACATGGTTTTGCCCATCAGAGATAGATTTTGCTTTTGAGATCAGGTCTGAATTAGGGCCTAGGTCCCACGTGTGGGGAGCTGGTCACACATACCACATATGGTGCCCACAGACGTCTCTCATACACCAGGCACATCGCTCACCTCACTGCCGGTCACCGTCACCTCCTCTCCCGCCTCCTCCACTGAAATGTGTTGTGTCCAATGTTGCCAACTCTAAATAAAAAACAAGCAGCCGATGTGTGAAAAACAAGCCCAGCACCAGCGTCCTCACTCCTGCTCCTCTCTCCACACACACAGGAAACTTCTCCTCCCCCCTCCTTCCCCTAATCCATGTCCTCCACTCTGAGCTCACACAGAGCCTCTCTCTCACTTCCTGATTGTATTAACTCCTTCAGCTCCTGAAGTGGTGACAGCCCCATAGTACAGCAGGATAATGCAAGGGTCTGGATCATAGGATCCACAGTGTCTAGGTCGACAATGTTTGGGTTGACAGTCACTATGTCTGACAAGGTTACTAATTCTAATAATGTGCCTCCACCCAAGCTATTGCTCTAATAAAAGGCTGCCTGACTTCTGTCTGTACTTTGTATGTGGGTTTTGTTATATATATATATATATATATATATATTACCCATATACCCGTTCTTCTTTCCAGCTCTTCCAATCCAGCAACAACAGTTGGTAAGTATTATATTTGTAATATTATTTTACACACATTATTCATATACTAATAAGGGGTTCACTACGGCTGGCCGGCGGTCGGGCTCCCTGCGCCCAGCATACCGGCGCCGGGAGCCCGACCGCCGGCTGACCGACAGTGTGGCGAGCGCAAATGAGCCCCTTGCGGGCTCGCTGCGCTCGCCGCGCTACGGGCACGGTGGCGCGCTACGCGCGCCACACTATTTTATTCTCCCTCTATGGGGGTCGTGGACCCCCACGAGGGAAAATAAGTGTCGGTATGCCGGCGGTCGGGCTCCCGGCGCCGGTATACTGAGCGCCGGGAGCCCGACCGCCGGCATATAGAATGCCACCCACTAATAAGTAATAACTAGGTTTATGCATACACCCATGTCCTAACTACCCCACTCTCCTATACAAAACAATTGCATGCAATACACAATACAATATTTGGTGATAACCGCGCTGAATAAGTGACCCGGGGACTCTGAAAAAACCTGAGTTGCGCAAGTTGTGGCCCATAAAGATGATAAACAACAATGTTCTGTTATATTCCAAATATATGAGAGTGTGAAAGTTCCTTTACTGAGTCTGAGGCCACTTTAGAAAATCCTACTTAGATGTGTAACTATGTAATTCTTTATCCTGGTTACCAGTGTAGCCCAAAATAAATGACATTTCTCTGTTCTGAATGTAAAGTTACATGACTCTGTATCCAGTAAGCTGAATGTAGAGAACTGATCTATGTCATGAAGTATAAAGACCCAGTATATCTCATCCGCTGGCTTAGTACAAAGAACTCTAGATCTCATAACACCCAGATGGGTAACGTGACAGTTTTTCTTCATACGGACTCATTTCTGTCTTGATTATTTTCTACATTAAATTATAGCATCAGTGTCTCTTTCTCTCTGAACAGATCTACTTGCAGTCTCTGAATAGCTTGTGTAGCTAGTGATTTATACTCTAATATTCTTAGTCTTATTCGACTGCATAGACAATTTCATCTCCCTTGTGTATATATACGTATACAAATATAATCTCCATTTCTGTGACAAAGCATCTAATAAAATGATATACAAGTCCTTCCATTTCTCTATTAGATGCGTATGCAAGGACAGTGTGAAGTCTCAGATATAGTGTGAAGTCTCAGAATGCTGGCTTAGTTATGACCATTTCACAAAGTATCTGGATATCGTATTACACAGTCACTAACTTTCCCCTTTACTGGATAGAGTCTCTGCAAAAATTGCAAAAATGTGCAAAAATTGTTCAATGCTCGTTGCAGACAGGCATTTTTCCTGGCCCACTAAAGGAAGCAATTGTCAGACCGCTTCTTAAAAAACCTAATTTAGATCCCGACTGCATGACCAACTACAGACCAGTATCAAACCTTCCTTTCCTAGGAAAGGTTATTGAGAAAGTGGTTGCAAATCTACTGGAAACCCGCCTGACAACACATGATATTTATGATCCATTTCAATCAGGATTCAGGAGAAGACATAGCACTGAAACAGACCTGGTGTGTGTGTTAAATGATCTTCTGATGGCAAGAGACAGAGGTGACTGTTCAATATTAATCCTTCTGGATCTCTCGGCAGCATTTGATACCGTGGACCATGGGCTTCTGATTGAGCGACTGATACATTTCTGTGGTCTGGGTGGCACAGTCCTAAGCTGGTTCAAATCATTTCTCACAGGCAGGTCACAGAGAGTATCGTCTGGGTTATACTCATCACCACCAGTGCCATTGCCATGTGGTGTCCCACAAGGTTCTATACTATCCCCCATGCTTTTTGCAGTATACATGCTCTCATTGGGCAAAATAATCAGGCACCGTGGCCTGGTCTACCACTGCTATGCAGATGATACACAACTGTACTTGTCCTTTGCTCCGGGCACTGATAACCCAATAACAACTCTAAATGGCTGTCTAGCTGAGCTACAGGAGTGGATGAGTGCCAGTTGGCTGCGACTGAACCCAGATAAAACAGAGGTCCTTATGATACGACCGCAACATCAAAGGACAAGACTGCAGCATAGCCAACCAACTGGAATTACACTTAGGGATTCAGAATTACAGACCACTGATCGGGTGCGGAATCTTGGCGTTGTTCTGGATGGTTGCTTGACACTTAAACATCAGATATCAGCCACAATCAAATCCTGAGGAACAAGTCAAGCCTACAATGCAAGTGGTACCCTATTTTTATATTCCTGCCGGAGTGTGGATGGGGAAAAGTAGAGCCAGTGAGTAGGGATCTACATGTCGTACACTTCCCGCATGAAAAACAACCAGGTTTACAACTCATACTCTGGAGAAAATTAAGTTTAGTTTCTGGTACCATTGTAGGCCTCATCAGCATTTGTCTAAGATTGGATCCCCGTTTATAAGCCATCATT
Source organism: Pseudophryne corroboree (assembly GCF_028390025.1). Classification (NCBI taxonomy): domain Eukaryota; kingdom Metazoa; phylum Chordata; class Amphibia; order Anura; family Myobatrachidae; genus Pseudophryne; species Pseudophryne corroboree. Next base: position 49,027,050 of record NC_086449.1, on the reverse strand, counting down.
GGAGGATCCATATGTGTAAAGGGTAACCCTTGATCAGATTTTAGAATCGGCCAATGTTTGTGCAATGTTTTGCGCGTAAAATGCGCATTATTATCGAACTTCGTGGTAAAGACCATACGGTTATCATTAGCAGCAACCCTTGATGAGGTACCGCTAAATATATTCCTAGCTTTAAGGAGACTGTTATTGATCACTTTAGTTGAATTCCCTCTTTCACTAAACCGTTGCTTCATTTCTTCCAACTGTTTCTCCCTAATTATTCCATCATTGTTGATATGCATTACCCACAAAAACTGCGAGATGGGTAAATTATCCTTTAGCGAAGGGGGATGGAAGCTGCTGGTCAATAAAGTAGTGTTTCTATCAGTGGGCTTTCTGTATACAGATGTAACAAATACTCCATCTACAATGGATACCTGAACATCTAGAAAGTGAACCGAATGGTGGGAGCTTTCACAAGTGAATTTAACAGGCTATTAAGCATGTTAATATTGTTGACCATCTCTACAAAAGATTCCTGCGAGTCCTCCCAGATTAGGAAGACATCGTCAATGAATCGTTTGTAGAAAGAAATTTTGGAACCGTATATGGGTAAGATATGTGTCTCCTCAAACTTGGACATATACAGATTTGCGTACGAGGGCGCCAAGTTAGAACCAATGGCTGTACCCAATAACTGGAGAAAGTACGAATCCTTATGCTTGAAATGGTTATGACTCAACACGAGATTGGTCAGTTCCAAAACAAATTCAGTAGGTACATTACCCTCTGGATTTCTAGTAAGTACCTCCTTGATTGCTTCCAATCCATCACTGTGTGGTATAATTGTGTACAGTGATTGTACATCCATAGTGGCTAAAAGACACTTGCCCCTGGGGACCCCATTTAGTCCAAGTTGATTAAGAAAATCACTTGTGTCGCGTATATAACTGCGACATTTACTCACATATGGCTGAAATATAGAATCAACCCACCTAGCGATAGGTTGTAACAGTGAGCCCTCGGCTGCAATTATAGGTCGCCCGGGTGGTTTGGTCGTTGTTTTGTGTATTTTTGGAAGAGTATAGATGATAGGACATTTAGGCTCATCTATACTTAAGAATTCAAAAAGGTCCTGATCAATACAATTACTCTCCAATCCCCTCTTAAAACTCAGATCAATGGTCTTTTTTATCACAGGTATAGGGTTAGTCATGACCCTACGGTATACATTAGTGTCGGCCAATTGGCGACATATTTCGAAATCGTAATCTGTCCAGTCCTGGACTACCACGGCTCCACCCTTGTCAGCGGGTCTTATTACAATAGAGGTATCATCTCTCAAATTTTTGAGCGCCTTTCTTTCACCAGGAGTAAGATTATCGATGAGGCGCGTTGGCTTAAAATGCTGCACATCATTATGGACCAGTCTGAGGAATGTCTTCATGCTGGGGCTGTGAGATAGTTTACACACATATATAGTTTTTTATGGGATCAGAAAATACACAAATAAGTTATTTCTTCAGTTTACTCACCACATTTTGCTGGAATAATCAGCTACACAAAGTTACAAAGTTGTTTTTTTGTAGGAACAGATGTTGTGGCATTTGTATGGTAAACAGATGCACAATCCAAACATACAAAAACAAAAGAAAAAAGGCTGTTATTGTTGTTTAATAACACAATTACACAAAAAAATAAACATAAAATAAGAATGGAACAGTAATACCATTGTATAAAACATTATTACACAATAAACATGATAAGGAGAACATTAAAGATACATTCTGTACTCAGACACTATAAAATACTCACAAAACACTAGCAACACACTCAGAACTTTACCAAGCCAGCTAAATGCCATCAGTCCAGAAAGTAAAACACATACAGACAGATTGGGGGGGGACAACATAACATAAACATACCTGATATAATCCCACACAATTTGAGCCCTTGCGGCATGACCCCGCTAGTTAGCACTCCCGCACATAAGGCCCGTCCAACTCCTGGCTCCTCATCCGGCAATTTCTCCATGTGGGGAAGCTCTACGCGACTCCTTACAGTGATGTTATGGAGAATAGCGCACAGGACCACAATTTTACTCACCATCTCCGGCAAATGCATGAGGTCACCACCAGTGCGATGGAGCACATGAAAATGCTCTTTAAGAACCCCAATCGTGCTCTCCACCAGCTGTCTAGTGGCAGTAAGCACGGAGTTAAATGCCGACTGTGGTCCTGGCCTGGGATTGCTGTAAGGAGTCATGAGCCAGGGGTGCAAGGATATCCACAATCTCCTGTTTTTGAATATGAGAAGAGAAAAAGGAGATAAGCACAATTAAAACCGAAAAAAAATGCATGATCAAAAACACCTACAACAACACTCACCCAATAGCCGCATGTCTTGGCCTTCCATCATTCTTAATCTTTGCCATATCCCTGATTGTCGAATGACATGTGCATCATGGGAGTTCCCGGGGAGCTTAGCATTCAGGGACAGGATCTGGAGGGATGGGCCACAAACAACAATCACATTCAGAGAGTGGAACAGTTTCCTGTTCCTATAGATTTCTTCAATATGTCTTGGTGCAACTATGGCAACATGTGTCCCATCTACAACCCCAATAACGTGTGGGAAGCGACTACCCCCTTCGTGAAATTGTCGCTTCACCACAGCCAGGGCACCAGCATCCAAAGGCATTGATATAAATTACTTTACTCATCTGATAAATGCTTGGCTGACACGCCGCAGGACCTTACTGAACTGGCCCTGCGACATGCCAACCAGGTCACCAACTACATGCTGGTATGGTCCTGTGGCCAAAAAATATAACACAGCAAGGAATTGTGTCAATGCTGGTATTGCTGTAAGATACCTAATGGATCGTTCTAGATCACTCTCTATTATGGAGAGAGTGTCTAGGAGTAGATGAGGTGGCAGCCTGTATCTGCGCAATACTACATCATCAGGCATCCCAAAAAGGGTGACACAGGATCTGAAAATTGGTGGCATTGCACGCCTCCGTTGCCTTGAAGGATGAGGAGCCGGTTGGGGTGGGAGGGCTTCTGCCGGTTGGGGTGGAAGTGCTTCCACCTGTTGGGGTGGGATTGCTTCCGCACCAACATATACAGACATCACCAACTTCAAATGAAGGTAGGAAACATTAAAACACACCATCCATTAACAACACACATTGGTTAATAAACAATTATGTGTATGGCAGGTCAAACCCTTACTGCAGGAGCGTACTCAATATCTTCATGATGAAAATCCGGAACAAACAAAAAAAAAACATTAAACCACATTTACCTACGTACCTACAACATTGCTTTCCATCAATCCCCAAAAAATTAAAGAAAGACAACCAACAAACCCAGAATATTTATAAAAAAAAACAAACAAATGGAAACGACATGTAACTTACAAACAAAACCAAAATTCCCGCAAAGGAATAACACAACAAACTGCATACTTTGGCACACCAACTTTTGACATTAAGAAAACAAAGAAAAAAAAACAACGCTAATAGGAGCAAACACACTGTCACCCCTAGAACACCATCCCACCCACGGACAAACCACTTACCTGCTCTGAAAAGGAAAAAAAACTTCAAAAAGGAAATAACAATGGCTACTTTGCCTCAGAAATCCAAAATAAAAACCAAAAACAAAAATTTGCAACCTACAAGAGAGAGGAGAGGACACTGAGAATAGCAGCAAACACACTGTCACCCCTAGAACGGTAACACTGCAAATGACATATTACACAACTATTAGATACTACATGTATACACAGAGAATAATGTAAAAAAAAAAAAAAACAGTACCACCTCCTAGATACCTTTTGCTGCTATATACTAACTTACAAAAATTCTTAAAGTTGCTTATAACACGCCGTCCGCAAAGCAACAAATTAAAATTTGCAAGCCAGAAAACGCACATTAGTATGCAATATACTGTTAAATAACTTACTCGTAAATATTCTTCCCAACACGTCCGCCTTGTCTGTATTGTCTCATATCATACACCCGCGCACACAGGCTGCATGCAAGGCCTTTAAATAGCCAGTACTGCAATTATTGGAAAAATTTGCATGATTGGCGCACCTGTGCGAATTACCGCACTGGAAAACACCCGCAGCTATAAATCGCCAGACAGCTGTGCCAACACACATGCCATACACAAAGTGGAAAGCTGCTCAATCAGATTGTAATGTCACTCAGGTGCTAAAAGGGGAGGGGTAATTCTGTTTAGGAAAAAAAACGGTGTTCCCTAATGCACACCGAGTGAATAATATTACTATATAATAATAGTCAGATAATACGGAGATCTTAGTTGCGTATATCTGCAGATATAGGGTTAAGCCCCAGGCCGATCGACAAGGCTTCTCCGTCACTGGGGGTCCCTAATACTAGGTATGGGCCTGGGGTGCAGGACCCACAATGTCGGCACAGGTCGGCCACCCCAGGTAAGCACACAGGTGAAAATTGATAGAGGTTAATAAGAAGCACAGAAGTGCTATGTAAGTGGTGTGATTAAAATAATATATACAAAGTGATAGGAAAAATAATAAGTGTTAATAAAGTGTTAGGGTGTGCCGACCTGCAGCAGCCCACCCATACCGACACAGGGGCCACTGCACCCCACACCCACCCCATAAATAATTACATATATATATCTGGGTTAAATTCCCAGTGTAAGGCCACATGGTAATGGCACCTACAGCATCTGAGAGCCAGCTTACCTGGGGATAACCCTGGCTTCCCCTTTGGCACTACTAGAGTCAGCAATCCCTCCTAATGTTGACCCATTTGTGCCTCTCTATATACAATACACAAGGTGGAAAGCTGCTCAATCAGATTGTAATGTCACTCAGGTGCTAAAAGGGGAGGGGGTAATTCTGTGTAGGAAAAAAAAACTGTGTTCCCTAATGCACACCGAAGTGAATAATATTACTATATAATAATAGTCAGATAATACGGAGATCTTAGTTGCGTATATCTGCAGATATAGGGTTAAGCCCCCAGGCCGATCGACAAGGCTTCTCCGTCACTGGGGGTCCCTAATACTAGGTATGGGCCTGGGGTGCAGGACCCCACAATGTCGGCACAGGTCGGCCACCCCAGGTCAGCACACAGGTGAAAATTGATAGGGGTTAATAAGAAGCACAGAAGTGCTATGTAAGTGGTGTGATTAAAATAATATATACAAAGTGATAGGAAAAATAATAAGTGTTAATAAAGTGTTAGGGTGTGCCGACCTGCAGCAGCCCACCCATACCGACACACGGGCCACTGCACCCCACACCCACCCCATAAATAATTACATATATATATCTGGGTTAAATTCCCAGTGTAAGGCCACATGGTAATGGCACCTACAGCATCTGAGAGCCAGCTTACCTGGGGATACCCCTGGCTTCCCCTTTGGCACTACTAGAGTCAGCAATCCCTCCTAATGCTGACCCATTTCTGCCTCTCTATATACAATACACAAGGTGGAAAGCTGCTCAATCAGATTGTAATGTCACTCAGGTGCTAAAAGGGGAGGGGTAATTCTGTGTAGGAAAAAAAACTGTGTTCCCTAATGCACACCGAGTGAATAATATTACTATATAATAATAGTCAGATAATACGGAGATCTTAGTTGCGTATATCTGCAGATATGCAGATCTGTATATATTATTTTAATCACGCCACTTACATAGCACTTCTGTGCTTCTTATTAACCCCTATCAATTTTCACCTGTGTGCTGACCTGGGGTGGCCGACCTGTGCCGACATTGTGGGGTCCTGCACCCCAGGCCCATACCTAGTATTAGGGACCCCCAGTGACAGAGAAGCCTTGTCGATCGGCCTGGGGGAATTACCCCTCCCCTTTTAGCACCTGAGTGACATTACAATCTGATTGAGCAGCTTTCCACCTTGTGTATTGTATATAGAGAGGCACAAATGGGTCAGCATTAGGAGGGATTGCTGACTCTAGTAGTGCCAATGGGGAAGCCAGGGGTATCCCAGGTAAGCTGGCTCTCAGATGCTGTAGGTGCCATTACCATGTGGCCTTACACTGGGAATTTAACCCAGATATATATATGTAATTATTTATGGGGTGGGTGTGGGGTGCAGTGGCCCCTGTGTCGGTATGGGTGGGCTGCTGCAGGTCGGCACACCCTAACACTTTATTAACACTTATTATTTTTCCTATCACTTTGTATATATTATTTTAATCACACCACTTACATAGCACTTCTGTGCTTCTTATTAACCTCTATCAATTTTCACCTGTGTGCTGACCTGGGGTGGCCGACCTGTGCCGACATTGTGGGGTCCTGCTCCCCAGGCCCATACCTAGTATTAGGGACCCCCAGTGACGGAGAAGCCTTGTCGATCGGACCTGGGGGCTTAACCCTATATCTGCAGATATACGCAACTAAGATCTCCGTATTATCTGACTATTATTATATAGTAATATTATTCACTCGGTGTGCATTAGGGAACACAGTTTTTTTTCCAAAACAGAATTACCCCTCCCCTTTTAGCACCTGAGTGACATTACAATCTGATTGAGCAGCTTTCCACCTTGTGTATTGTATATAGAGAGGCACAAATGGGTCAGCATTAGGAGGGATTGCTGACTCTAGTAGTGCCAAAGGGGAAGCCAGGGGTATCCCCAGGTAAGCTGGCTCTCAGATGCTGTAGGTGCCATTACCATGTGGCCTTACACTGGGAATTTAACCCAGATATATATATGTAATTATTTATGGGGTGGGTGTGGGGTGCAGTGGCCCCTGTGTCGGTATGGGTGGGCTGCTGCAGGTCGGCACACCCTAACACTTTATTAACACTTTTATTTTTCCTATCACTTTGTATATATTATTTAATCACACCACTTACATATATTGAAGTGTGGAATCTTATATAATAGACAGTTCTGTATAATCACAGTGATGAGATGTGCTGTACACTGTTGTGGGAATGTACATGTAGTTTGAAAGACAAGTAATGATTACTTGTGATGAAAAGGTTAATGAAAACATTCCCCTTTCTTGTGAAACTGGAAAACTCCTTGAGGATTTGTCCATATATCAGTCTTTAGGGATGCTATGTAGATTTTGCTGGATAGCAGCGATGAAAGGGTTAATGAAGACCTTTTGCCTTGTAAATTGGAGTCTTTTGGAGTCTTGCACCATTCTGTATACAGGTTGCCAGGATTACTATGAATCAAACAAAAATACATACAATGAATATCACAGATATTTATACAGTGATTTAACATAGCTTGCTATGCATTCTGTCCTATCTGCTGCATGTTATCAGGTACAGAATTTACAAATGTGTCTTTAAAGATTGAAGACCAAACAAACAAACAATTGTTTCTGGCCTGTGCCAATCTTTCCTGTCACATTGTGTGTCAATGACAGCACAATTGTTGCTGCAGATATGATGCTGGTTTAATTTGGAAACTGTGGCTGTTTGAACATCAAAGCAAACAATGGCTACATTGGATCTAACAAGTAAAGGAATGATACTACCGTATTCACTTGTGACCATACTCCCTTGTGACGTAGCCTGGGCCCAGACTGTCTTCAACCATAGCGTTTGCTGCTTGGCATGGCTCCTTAGTCTGGAAGAATCTTGGAGCTTCTGAAAAAACCTACTTTTGTGGGGAGAGAAACTTGTTAGACTTTGCCAAATATGTATTGCAGGTCCCAGGGCTTTCTGTCTTTCCACACCTGTAATAAATGGTTATGGCACCAGGGCATAAAAACATTTTCATCCTGGTGATCCTTTTTGTCATTGTTAATTGGTGTGTGGTTTGCAGAATGACACTCTGCATGTGGTCTCTCTGAGAGCATGCAAACATTTGCACCATCACTAGATGTCTCTGAGTGTTGTGTGGGGGTTACAAAAGTTTGGGAACCTTGTTTGTAAACATGCATTCCTGAATTAATTTCATGGATTTCCCCTTTAAACATGTTTCCAGGTAAATACATTTCAAGGTTTGCAACTCTGGTTGCCATGGGAGTTTTCACCATGGGGAACTTCTCCACCCCTGTGTGCACTGTACTGCTGCTATCAGTGTTTAAATCTGCTGACAATTCACCTTTGCCTAAGGGCATAACAAATTCTTCATTTACATTGGGAACTCTGAGAGTGTATTCAGCAGAATACTCATAATCTGAGTTACAATAATCTTCCCCTTAGTAGAAACAGTATAGGGGACATCTCCTATTGCTGCTACCTCCCTTTACATTAATGTGCTGTCTGATGATAGACACATCCGGCACATTGCTACTTTCTTCCTTTACCACAGAGGCTGTTCTGCTGGTGGTCTGTGTGACCATAGCAGACTCTGTGTGCTGCACATGGACAATGCTGTCCTGAGTCTCACCTACATCTACAATGTTCTCCCTTGTACTTTCTTTTATCTCCTCCTGAGAGGTCATGACAGTTTGCTTACAATCTGCCAGGCTTTTTGCTTCTGCCCAAACTTTTTCTGTTATTTTTCTGTTTAAGGGACTTAAATAATGAATGCATTTTTGCATTAATGGTCAGGCACGCCTTACGAAGACGTGAACCTGATCCTTCTTTACATTTCTGTTTGGCTTCTAAATCCGCAGTTCTGCGCATTTTTCCTAATGCTGCTGCAACTTTTTGCATATTTAACATTACAATGCTAAATTTATATATTCTTTGTTTTTAGTACTGAAGGTATCCTCTCCTTAAGATTGACCGGTGTCTTAAGGTTAAACTCTAATACCTGGTACAGTTTATACATTTATTTGGAAATACTAATTTCCACTGTGCACATTTTCTATTCTAGGCCTTTAAATTCTTTATTCTCATTTGTAACCTATTCCACTGTGATCTTGTACTTTGCCAGCAGGCTTATAGCCATTGGTGCTGCTTCCTAATAGATATTATGTTAGTTTAAAATAGATACCAAATTATTCCATGGTCCCATCTGGGTGCCAATTATTGAAGTGTGGAATCTTATATAATATATATTTATTATATCATATATTGATTTATGCTTTATGTATCTTACATCTGCAAATATATTATAATAGGCTTACAAATTTGGTTGGCTCATAGCTAAAGGGGCAGAGATTAGCACTAGTCCAATCACACAGCAATGTACATTATATGAACATTCCTATACATATGCATGTGATTGGCTCATTTGGGTTTAGGAATTATATATCTACTTGTCCAAGAGATATGTCAAGGTAAAGTGTAATTATACTTTACAGAGATATATAATCCTGGCTCATTGACTATGTGGGTATGAATATAGCTACTGAAAACAATTACTGTCCAAGCAATACATCTGTGCACATTGTAAATATACTTTATGCAGGGATGTATCCTTCTGGCTCATTTGATATATCAATGCTCTATACCTTAGGGGTATAAATATATTGTCCAACTTTGCAGAGCCTTATATAATATATGCAGATTTGTATGATTTAGAGATTCCAAAAAAATGAGTTTGAACCATGGAATAATAGCTCTATTTCAATAACACTTTATTCTAGGTATACAAAATACAAGATATGAAAAACACAATGATAATAAATCCTATAATTATTATTAACTGCAGTACATATTAAACAAACACAAACAATATTACAAACTTAAACAATTAACACACATACTGTACACTTGCAAGAATTATTGAGGGTTAAATGCATAGCTACCTTCTTCTGATGTCTTAGGATTCTTTCCTTGTCTCTTTCCCTCTGCACTAACTAAAGACTGCTCCAAACCCTGTCTTATATCCCAACTTTAACAATCCCAATTTACATATTCAAAGGTGTTGTAAAACATATCAGATAATTTGTTCAACAGTGACGAGCAGGGGTGAATTCTGGAGTCATAGCGTCTGATATTTGTTTGTCTATCAAGGTTTTCCTTTGGTTATTTTGGAGTGTAAATACTGCTAGTGTTCATCAACATTTGAGACTTCGTTAATTCAATTGATCCTAGGAGTCATTGTCTCAAAGCAGAAGGCCGAATAACATACATTGCTCAGGATATGCAGATTCCTGATTGTAGTCTTAGGCACTTCCTTGCGCATGCCATTACCTGTGTGCCTTTGAAGTGACCTAAACCAAGTGGCTTGCTGATTTTATCTATCAGAATCAAATTATTCATTTGCTACAGACATATATCTGTATGCAGACATTGCATTACATTATTCCCTACTATGCCTATACACACAAAAGCATACACATATATACCATCTAACTAGATCGATACTTCCTATGCATGTTCACTATGGTTACATCGCCTATTTATAATGAATTATATTTTGATTCAGACAACATCCATTGCCCTAATATTATATTGAGTGCGGACAATTACCTATATGTCAACACATAGCACTTCTGTGCTTCTTATTAACCCCTATCAATTTTCACCTGTGTGCTGACCTGGGGTGGCCGACCTGTGCCGACATTGTGGGGTCCTGCACCCCAGGCCCATACCTAGTATTAGGGACCCCCAGTGACGGAGAAGCCTTGTCGATCGGCCTGGGGGCTTAACCCTATATCTGCAGATATACGCAACTAAGATCTCCGTATTATCTGACTATTATTATATAGTAATATTATTCACTCGGTGTGCATTAGGGAACACAGTTTTTTTCCTACACAGAATTACCCCTCCCCTTTTAGCACCTGAGTGACATTACAATCTGATTGAGCAGCTTTCCACCTTGTGTATTGTATATAGAGAGGCACAAATGGGTCAGCATTAGGAGGGATTGCTGACTCTAGTAGTGCCAAAGGGGAAGCCAGGGGTATCCCCAGGTAAGCTGGCTCTCAGATGCTGTAGGTGCCATTACCATGTGGCCTTACACTGGGAATTTAACCCATATATATATATGTAATTATTTATGGGGTGGGTGTGGGGTGCAGTGGCCCCTGTGTCGGTATGGGTGGGCTGCTGCAGGTCGGCACACCCTAACACTTTATTAACACTTATTATTTTTCCTATCACTTTGTATATATTATTTTAATCACACCACTTACATAGCACTTCTGTGCTTCTTATTAACCCCTATCAATTTTCACCTGTGTGCTGACCTGGGGTGGCCGACCTGTGCCGACATTGTGGGGTCCTGCACCCCAGGCCCATACCTAGTATTAGGGACCCCCAGTGACGGAGAAGCCTTGTCGATCGGCCTGGGGCTTAACCCTATATCTGCAGATATACGCAACTAAGATCTCCGTATTATCTGACTATTATTATATAGTAATATTATTCACTCGGTGTGCATTAGGGAACACAGTTTTTTTTCCTACACAGAATTACCCCTCCCCTTTTAGCACCTGAGTGACATTACAATCTGATTGAGCAGCTTTCCACCTTGTGTATTGTATATAGAGAGGCACAAATGGGTCAGCATTAGGAGGGATTGCTGACTCTAGTAGTGCCAAAGGGGAAGCCAGGGGTATCCCCAGGTAAGCTGGCTCTCAGATGCTGTAGGTGCCATTACCATGTGGCCTTACACTGGGAACTGGGAATTTAACCCAGATATATATATGTAATTATTTATGGGGTGGGTGTGGGGTGCAGTGGCCCCTGTGTCGGTATGGGTGGGCTGCTGCAGGTCGGCACTCCCTAACACTTTATTAACACTTATTATTTTTCCTATCACTTTGTATATATTATTTTAATCACACCACTTACATAGCACTTCTGTGCTTCTTATTAACCCCTATCAATTTTCACCTGTGTGCTGACCTGGGGTGGCCGACCTGTGCCGACATTGTGGGGTCCTGCACCCCAGGCCCATACCTAGTATTAGGGACCCCCAGTGACGGAGAAGCCTTGTCGATCGGCCTGGGGGCTTAACCCTATATCTGCAGATATACGCAACTAAGATCTCCGTATTATCTGACTATTATTATATAGTAATATTATTCACTCGGTGTGCATTAGGGAACACAGTTTTTTTTCCTACACAGAATTACCCCTCCCCTTTTAGCACCTGAGTGACATTACAATCTGATTGAGCAGCTTTCCACCTTGTGTATTGTATATAGAGAGGCACAAATGGGTCAGCATTAGGAGGGATTGCTGACTCTAGTAGTGCCAAAGGGGAAGCCAGGGGTATCCCCAGGTAAGCTGGCTCTCAGATGCTGTAGGTGCCATTACCATGTGGCCTTACACTGGGAATTTAACCCAGATATATATATGTCATTATTTATGGGGTGGGTGTGGGGTGCAGTGGCCCCTGTGTCGGTATGGGTGGGCTGCTGCAGGTCGGCACACCCTAACACTTTATTAACACTTATTATTTTTCCTATCACTTTGTATATATTATTTTAATCACACCACTTACATAGCACTTCTGTGCTTCTTATTAACCCCTATCAATTTTCACCTGTGTGCTGACCTGGGGTGGCCGACCTGTGCCGACATTGTGGGGTCCTGCACCCCAGGCCCATACCTAGTATTAGGGACCCCCAGTGACGGAGAAGCCTTGTCGATCGGCCTGGGGGCTTAACCCTATATCTGCAGATATACGCAACTAAGATCTCCGTATTATCTGACTATTATTATATAGTAATATTATTCACTCGGTGTGCATTAGGGAACACAGTTTTTATTCCTACACAGAATTACCCCTCCCCTTTTAGCACCTGAGTGACATTACAATCTGATTGAGCAGGTTTCCACCTTGTGTATTGTATATAGAGAGGCACAAATGGGTCAGCATTAGGAGGGATTGCTGACTCTAGTAGTGCCAAAGGGGAAGCCAGGGGTATCCCCAGGTAAGCTGGCTCTCAGATGCTGTAGGTGCCATTACCATGTGGCCTTACACTGGGAATTTAACCCAGATATATATATGTAATTATTTATGGGGTGGGTGTGGGGTGCAGTGGCCCCTGTGTCGGTATGGGTGGGCTGCTGCAGGTCGGCACACCCTAACACTTTATTAACACTTATTATTTTTCCTATCACTTTGTATATATTATTTTAATCACACCACTTACATAGCACTTCTGTGCTTCTTATTAACCCCTATCAATTTTCACCTGTGTGCTGACCTGGGGTGGCCGACCTGTGCCGACATTGTGGGGTCCTGCACCCCAGGCCCATACCTAGTATTAGGGACCCCCAGTGACGGAGAAGCCTTGTCGATCGGCCTGGGGGCTTAACCCTATATCTGCAGATATACGCAACTAAGATCTCCGTATTATCTGACTATTATTATATAGTAATATTATTCACTCGGTGTGCATTAGGGAACACAGGTTTTTTTCCTACACAGAATTAACCCTCCCCTTTTAGCACCTGAGTGACATTACAATCTGATTGAGCAGCTTTCCACCTTGTGTATTGTATATAGAGAGGCACAAATGGGTCAGCATTAGGAGGGATTGCTGACTCTAGTAGTGCCAAAGGGGAAGCCAGGGGTATCCCCAGGTAAGCTGGCTCTCAGATGCTGTAGGTGCCATTACCATGTGGCCTTACACTGGGAATTTAACCCAGATATATATATGTAATTATTTATGGGGTGGGTGTGGGGTGCAGTGGCCCCTGTGTCGGTATGGGTGGGCTGCTGCAGGTCGGCACACCCTAACACTTTATTAACACTTATTATTTTTCCTATCACTTTGTATATATTATTTTAATCACACCACTTACATAGCACTTCTGTGCTTCTTATTAACCCCTATCAATTTTCACCTGTGTGCTGACCTGGGGTGGCAGACCTGAGCCGACATTGTGGGGTCCTGCACCCCAGGCCCATACCTAGTATTAGGGACCCCCAGTGACGGAGAAGCCTTGTCGATCGGCCTGGGGGCTTAACCCTATATCTGCAGATATACGCAACTAAGATCTCCGTATTATCTGACTATTATTATATAGTAATATTATTCACTCGGTGTGCATTAGGGAACACAGTTTTTTTTCCTACACAGAATTACCCCTCCCCTTTTAGCACCTGAGTGACATTACAATCTGATTGAGCAGCTTTCCACCTTGTGTATTGTATATAGAGAGGCAGAAATGGGTCAGCATTAGGAGGGATTGCTGACTCTAGTAGTGCCAAAGGGGAAGCCAGGGGTATCCCCAGGTAAGCTGGCTCTCAGATGCTGTAGGTGCCATTACCATGTGGCCTTACACTGGGAATTTAACCCAGATATATATATGTAATTATTTATGGGGTGGGTGTGGGGTGCAGTGGCCCCTGTGTCGGTATGGGTGGGCTGCTGCAGGTCGGCACACCCTAACAATTTATTAACACTTATTATTTTTCCTATCACTTTGTATATATTATTTTAATCACACCACTTACATAGCACTTCTGTGCTTCTTATTAACCCCTATCAATTTTCACCTGTGTGCTGACCTGGGGTGGCCGACCTGTGCCGACATTGTGGGGTCCTGCACCCCAGGCCCATACCTAGTATTAGGGACCCCCAGTGACGGAGAAGCCTTGTCGATCGGCCTGGGAGCTTAACCCTATATCTGCAGATATACGCAACTAAGATCTCCGTATTATCTGACTATTATTATATAGTAATATTATTCACTCGGTGTGCATTAGGGAACACAGTTTTTTTTCCTACACAGAATTATCCCTCCCCTTTTAGCACCTGAGTGACATTACAATCTGATTGAGCAGCTTTCCACCTTGTGTATTGTATATAGAGAGGCACAAATGGGTCAGCATTAGGAGGGATTGCTGACTTTAGTAGTACCAAAGGGGAAGCCAGGGGTATCCCCAGGTAAGCTGGCTCTCAGATGCTGTAGGTGCCATTACCATGTGGCCTTACACTGGGAATTTAACCCAGATATATATATGTAATTATTTATGGGGTGGGTGTGGGGTGCAGTGGCCCCTGTGTCGGTATGGGTGGGCTGCTGCAGGTCGGCACACCCTAACACTTTATTAACACTTATTATTTTTCCTATCACTTTGTATATATTATTTTAATCACACCACTTACATAGCACTTCTGTGCTTCTTATTAACCCCTATCAATTTTCACCTGTGTGCTGACCTGGGGTGGCCGACCTGTGCCGACATTGTGGGGTCCTGCACCCCAGGCCCATACCTAGTATTAGGGACCCCCAGTGACGGAGAAGCCTTGTCCATCGGCCTGGGGGCTTAACCCTATATCTGCAGATATACGCAACTAAGATCTCCGTATTATCTGACTATTATTATATAGTAATATTATTCACTCGGTGTGCATTAGGGAACACAGTTTTTTTTCCTACACAGAATTACCCCTCCCCTTTTAGCACCTGAGTGACATTACAATCTGATTGAGCAGCTTTCCACCTTGTGTATTGTATATAGAGATGCAGCATTAGGAGGGATTGCTGACTCTAGTAGTGCCAAAGGGGAAGCCAGGGGTATCCCCAGGTAAGCTGGCTCTCAGATGCTGTAGGTGCCATTACCATGTGGCCTTACACTGGGAATTTAACCCAGATATATATATGTAATTATTTATGGGGTGGGTGTGGGGTGCAGTGGCCCCTGTGTCGGTATGGGTGGGCTGCTGCAGGTCGGCACACCCTAACACTTTATTAACACTTATTATTTTTCCTATCACTTTGTATATATTATTTTAATCACACCACTTACATAGCACTTCTGTGCTTCTTATTAACCCCTATCAATTTTCACCTGTGTGCTGACCTGGGGTGGCCGACCTGTGCCGACATTGTGGGGTCCTGCACCCCAGGCCCATACCTAGTATTAGGGACCCCCAGTGACGGAGAAGCCTTGTCCATCGGCCTGGGGGCTTAACCCTATATCTGCAGATATACGCAACTAAGATCTCCGTATTATCTGACTATTATTATACTAGGTGCTTCATCGCGCCCTACGGGCGCTCTTCACACCGTCGCAAGGGGCTACGCCCCCTTAACCCTTGCATGCCTTTCTGGGGTTCAATATTTGTATTGTATAGAGTATTACCTGCATTCCTTTGTTAGTGGTTAAATATAGCACAATGAAAGGGCGTGTAATGGTGAAGGAGGCGCAGACCCTTGTGACGGCATGAACAGCACCTGCAGGGCACAATATACAGAATGTAGCAGGTGTGGGGGGGGGGGCTGTGGATGGGGGAGGGTGTCTGTAGATGCTGCGGGTAGAGGGGGGGTGGAAGCGGGGGGGCCCGGATGGGGAAGGGTCGGGAGATGCTGCGGGTGGGGGAGGGGCAGAGGAGTGGGGGCTGCAGATGGGGGATGGGGTCCGGAGGCACTGCCGGTGGGGGAAGGGCAGGGGTGCCAAGGGTGGGAGAGGGGCAGGTGCGGGGATGTTGCGGATGGGTGAAGGGTTCCGGAGGTGCTGTGGGATGGGAAGGGGCGGGGGTGGGGTAGGGGGTCCGGAGGTGCCGTGAGTAAGGGAGGGGCAGGTACAGGTGGTGCGGCGGATGGGGAAGGGGGTCCGGAGGTGCTGCAGGTGGTGGAGGGGCATGTGGGGCAGGGGTGGATGAGGGGGGCACCGTGGATGGAGGAGGGTGTCTGCAGATGCTGCGGGTGGAGGGGGGGCAGGTGTGGGGGGAGACATATATGGGGGTGGATGGTGGAGGGGGTCTGGAGGTGCTGTGGGTGGTGGAGGGGCGGAGGAGTGGAAGCCGCGGGTGGTGTAGGGGGTCTGGAGGCACAGCGTGTGGGGGAGGGGTGGGGTGCCGCATGTGGTAGAGGAAGGTGCGGAGGTGTGGTGCATTGGGGAGGGGTCTGGAGGCGCTACGGGTACTGTACCTGCCAAAAAGGTAGTTGGAGGGTATGCAGTAACAGGGCCAGGACAGGGGTGACAGGGTCAGGACAGGGGTGACGGGGCCAGGACAGGGGTGACAGGGTCAGAATATGGGTGACAGGGTCAGAACAGGTGTGACAGGGCCAGGACAGGGGTGATGGGGCCAGAACAGGGGCAACGGGGCCAGGATAGAAATTACAGGGACAGGATAGGGGTGACATGGCCATGGTAGGGGCGGCAGGACCAGGACAGGGGTGACCGGGCCAGTATAGGGTTGACAGGGCAAGCACAGTGGTGACAGGGCCAGGATAGGGGTGACAGGGCCAGGATAAGGGTGACAGGGCCAGGATAACGGTGACAGGGACATGACCGAACACAGGGCACGGGAGAGATTGGTATTAGGGACAGAACAGTGGTGACAGACAGATGTGTCTTACCGGAGTCACTGCTGCTGGCTGCTGCTGTTCCACTCCAACCTGTTGGGATCTGCTGCTGGTGGAGACTTGGCATTGCTGACTCTCTCAGGCTGGAGTCCTGCTTCCTCTGCCCGTCCGCATCCCTCCCCCCCCCTCCTCAGTCACACACCGCAGACCTTGAGCAGCGGCCGGGCACTGTGGTAAGGGGAGACTGGGAGTGACTGGTTAGCCCCCAGGAGACGCTGTGGCTGGAGGGAGGAGGGGGTCGGAGCCTGCAAGCAGTGCGGACTTCTGCAGCGCTGCCCGCCAGCTAAAGTGTGTGAAGGAGCTGGGCGCACCTCACTGCGGGCGGCAGCACTGCAGCTAGCGGTGGGGTTGCCGGGTCTGGAGATAACAGAGGCAGTACGGAACCTGCACAGCGGCAGGTGCCCCACAAAACTGCAGCTAAGAAGCGTGGAGTGTGCCAGAAAGTGACGCTCCTCGGCGCCAGAGAGACCCTGCTGAGTATGCTGATGTGGGGGTCAAGCACACAGTGAGCTGGTGCCCGTCTGTCTGTACGGCATACCCCCTCACACACCCCCATATCTCCCAACCGTCCCGATTTTCGCGGGACAGTCCCATTTTTTAGGGTCTGTCCCGCTGTCCCACCCGTGGGCCACAGTGTCCCGCGGTGGTGGTGGTGTTGGGGGGGGCAGTTGGGAAGCTCCTGTACTCTCTGTTTTGCTTAGAGCAGCGGTGAATTTAGTGGAGACAGAGGGAGAGGGGGCATCAGGGGGTACGGATTAAGGGGGGGTTCCAGCAGCAGAGCCGGATTAAAGGGGGCAGGGGGTACGTACCATGGGCCCCACAGTTTTATGGGGCCCCCCGGCTGGAGTAGCTCTGTCCCAGCTCAGAAGCTCCCCCGTCCTGCCAGTAACAGCGGCAGCATTGTGTTACAGTCAGCACACGCTGCTGCGTGTTGGCAGGTCTGTGGTGTTGCAGGGAGGTAGCAGTCTCCCTGCTTTCTTCTGCCTGTGCGGGTGTGTAGGGGGAAGCGACCACCCCCTCTGGATTTACCTCTAGCTGAGGGGCCAAAATTCCATTTAAAAAAAAAACGACTGGAATTTGCATAAGGGGGCGTGGCTTCATGGGCGCGATTAAGCCACGCCCCCAATCCCACAGCAGGCACAGCAATGAGATAGGGCCCCTTGTCTTAAGCGCCCTGGGCCCCCCAGACTCATAATCTGCCCCTGGGGGCATGCCAGCAGCTCACAGAGCGCTGAGCATGCCCCCTCACTGACGAAAACGGGTGCCCTCCCGTGAAGCCACGCCCCTTTAGTTGACCACGCCCCCTTTTCGCTGTGTGTGTGTGTGTGTGTGTGTGTGTGTGTGTGTGTGTGTCTCTCCTTCTGTCTGAAGAAAGCTGGGAGGTATGCACCCCTGCCTGTGACATGGCCATACTATCTGCTTCTGCTGCTGGCTCCTATAGATTTGCCCAGTTCTGTGACTCATTTGAATAACTCCACCCACCACTGTAACTCCGCCCAGCGTTACAGCACAGAGTCACAGATTAAGGCAAATATATAGGAGATAGTAATATTATTCACTCGGTGTGCATTAGGGAACACAGTTTTTTTTCCTACACAGAATTACCCCTCCCCTTTTAGCACCTGAGTGACATTACAATCTGATTGAGCAGCTTTCCACCTTGTGTATTGTATATAGAGAGGCACAAATGGGTCAGCATTAGGAGGGATTACTGACTCTAGTAGTGCCAAAGGGGAAGCCAGGGGTATCCCCAGGTAAGCTGGCTCTCAGATGCTGTAGGTGCCATTACCATGTGGCCTTACACTGGGAATTTAACCCAGATATATATATGTCATTATTTATGGGGTGGGTGTGGGGTGCAGTGGCCCCTGTGTCGGTATGGGTGGGCTGCTGCAGGTCGGCACACCCTAACACTTTATTAACACTTATTATTTTTTTTATCACTTTGTATAAATTATTTTAATCACACCACTTACATAGCACTTCTGTGCTTCTTATTAACCCCTATCAATTTTCACCTGTGTGCTGACCTGGGGTGGCCGACCTGTGCCGACATTGTGGGGTCCTGCACCCCAGGCCCATACCTAGTATTAGGGACCCCCAGTGACGGAGAAGCCTTGTCGATCGGCCTGGGGGCTTAACCCTATATCTGCAGATATACGCAACTAAGATCTCCGTATTATCTGACTATTATTATATAGTAATATTATTCACTCGGTGTGCATTAGGGAACACAGTTTTTTTTTCCTACACAGAATTACCCCTCCCCTTTTAGCACCTGAGTGACATTACAATCTGATTGAGCAGCTTTCCACCTTGTGTATTGTATATAGAGAGGCACAAATGGGTCAGCATTAGGAGGGATTGCTGACTCTAGTAGTGCCAAAGGGGAAGCCAGGGGTATCCCCAGGTAAGCTGGCTCTCAGATGCTGTAGGTGCCATTACCATGTGGCCTTACACTGGGAATTTAACCCAGATATATATATGTCATTATTTATGGGGTGGGTGTGGGGTGCAGTGGCCCCTGTGTCGGTATAGGTGGGCTGCTGCAGGTCGGCACACCCTAACACTTTATTAACACTTATTATTTTTCCTATCACTTTGTATAAATTATTTTAATCACACCACTTACATAGCACTTCTGTGCTTCTTATTAACCCCTATCAATTTTCACCTGTGTGCTGACCTGGGGTGGCCGACCTGTGCCGACATTGTGGGGTCCTGCACCCCAGGCCCATACCTAGTATTAGGGACCCCCAGTGACGGAGAAGCCTTGTCGATCGGCCTGGGGGCTTAACCCTATATCTGCAGATATACGCAACTAAGATCTCCGTATTATCTGACTATTATTATATAGTAATATTATTCACTCGGTGTGCATTAGGGAACACAGTTTTTTTTCCTACACAGAATTACCCCTCCCCTTTTAGCACCTGAGTGACATTACAATCTGATTGAGCAGCTTTCCACCTTGTGTATTGTATATAGAGAGGCACAAATGGGTCAGCATTAGGAGGGATTGCTGACTCTAGTAGTGCCAAAGGGGAAGCCAGGGGTATCCCCAGGTAATCTGGCTCTCAGATGCTGTAGGTGCCATTACCATGTGGCCTTACACTGGGAATTTAACCCAGATATATATATGTAATTATTTATGGGGTGGGTGTGGGGTGCAGTGGCCCCTGTGTCGGTATGGGTGGGCTGCTGCAGGTCGGCACACCCTAACACTTTATTAACACTTATTATTTTTCCTATCACTTTGTATATATTATTTTAATCACACCACTTACATAGCACTTCTGTGCTTCTTATTAACCCCTATCAATTTTCACCTGTGTGCTGACCTGGGGTGGCCGACCTGTGCCGACATTGTGGGGTCCTGCACCCCAGGCCCATACCTAGTATTAGGGACCCCCAGTGACGGAGAAGCCTTGTCGATCGGCCTGGGGGCTTAACCCTATATCTGCAGATATACGCAACTAAGATCTCCGTATTATCTGACTATTATTATATAGTAATATTATTCACTCGGTGTGCATTAGGGAACACAGTTTTTTTTTCCTACACAGAATTACCCCTCCCCTTTTAGCACCTGAGTGACATTACAATCTGATTGAGCAGCTTTCCACCTTGTGTATTGTATATAGAGAGGCACAAATGGGTCAGCATTAGGAGGGATTGCTGACTCTAGTAGTGCCAAAGGGGAAGCCAGGGGTATCCCCAGGTAAGCTGGCTCTCAGATGCTGTAGGTGCCATTACCATGTGGCCTTACACTAGGAATTTAACCCAGATATATATATATATGTAATTATTTATGGGGTGGGTGTGGGGTGCAGTGGCCCCTGTGTCGGTATGGGTGGGCTGCTGCAGGTCGGCACACCCTAACACTTTATTAACACTTATTATTTTTCCTATCACTTTGTATAAATTATTTTAATCACACCACTTACATAGCACTTCTGTGCTTCTTATTAACCCCTATCAATTTTCACCTGTGTGCTGACCTGGGGTGGCCGACCTGTGCCGACATTGTGGGGTCCTGCACCCCAGGCCCATACCTAGTATTAGGGACCCCCAGTGACGGAGAAGCCTTGTCGATCGGCCTGGGGGCTTAACCCTATATCTGCAGATATACGCAACTAAGATCTCCGTATTATCTGACTATTATTATATAGTAATATTATTCACTCGGTGTGCATTAGGGAACACAGTTTTTTTTCCTACACAGAATTACCCCTCCCCTTTTAGCACCTGAGTGACATTACAATCTGATTGAGCAGCTTTCCACCTTGTGTATTGTATATAGAGAGGCACAAATGGGTCAGCATTAGGAGGGATTGCTGACTCTAGTAGTGCCAAAGGGGAAGCCAGGGGTATCCCCAGGTAAGCTGGCTCTCAGATGCTGTAGGTGCCATTACCATGTGGCCTTACACTGGGAATTTAACCCAGATATATATATGTCATTATTTATGGGGTGGGTGTGGGGTGCAGTGGCCCCTGTGTCGGTATGGGTGGGCTGCTGCAGGTCGGCACACCCTAACACTTTATTAACACTTATTATTTTTCCTATCACTTTGTATAAATTATTTTAATCACACCACTTACATAGCACTTCTGTGCTTCTTATTAACCCCTATCAATTTTCACCTGTGTGCTGACCTGGGGTGGCCGACCTGTGCCGACATTGTGGGGTCCTGCACCCCAGGCCCATACCTAGTATTAGGGACCCCCAGTGACGGAGAAGCCTTGTCGATCGGCCTGGGGGCTTAACCCTATATCTGCAGATATACGCAACTAAGATCTCCGTATTATCTGACTATTATTATATAGTAATATTATTCACTCGGTGTGCATTAGGGAACACAGTTTTTTTTCCAAAACAGAATTACCCCTCCCCTTTTAGCACCTGAGTGACATTACAATCTGATTGAGCAGCTTTCCACCTTGTGTATTGTATATAGAGAGGCACAAATGGGTCAGCATTAGGAGGGATTGCTGACTCTAGTAGTGCCAAAGGGGAAGCCAGGGGTATCCCCAGGTAAGCTGGCTCTCAGATGCTGTAGGTGCCATTACCATGTGGCCTTACACTGGGAATTTAACCCAGATATATATATGTAATTATTTATGGGGTGGGTGTGGGGTGCAGTGGCCCCTGTGTCGGTATGGGTGGGCTGCTGCAGGTCGGCACACCCTAACACTTTATTAACACTTATTATTTTTCCTATCACTTTGTATATAATATTTTAATCACACCACTTACATAGCACTTCTGTGCTTCTTATTAACCCCTATCAATTTTCACCTGTGTGCTGACCTGGGGTGGCCGACCTGTGCCGACATTGTGGGGTCCTGCACCCCAGGCCCATACCTAGTATTAGGGACCCCCAGTGACGGAGAAGCCTTGTCGATCGGCCTGGGGGCTTAACCCTATATCTGCAGATATACGCAACTAAGATCTCCGTATTATCTGACTATTATTATATAGTAATATTATTCACTCGGTGTGCATTAGGGAACACAGTTTTTTTTTCCTACACAGAATTACCCCTCCCCTTTTAGCACCTGAGTGACATTACAATCTGATTGAGCAGCTTTCCACCTTGTGTATTGTATATAGAGAGGCACAAATGGGTCAGCATTAGGAGGGATTGCTGACTCTAGTAGTGCCAAAGGGGAAGCCAGGGGTATCCCCAGGTAAGCTGGCTCTCAGATGCTGTAGGTGCCATTACCATGTGGCCTTACACTAGGAATTTAACCCAGATATATATATATGTAATTATTTATGGGGTGGGTGTGGGGTGCAGTGGCCCCTGTGTCGGTATGGGTGGGCTGCTGCAGGTCGGCACACCCTAACACTTTATTAACACTTATTTTTTTTATCACTTTGTATAAATTATTTTAATCACACCACTTACATAGCACTTCTGTGCTTCTTATTAACCCCTATCAATTTTCACCTGTGTGCTGACCTGGGGTGGCCGACCTGTGCCGACATTGTGGGGTCCTGCACCCCAGGCCCATACCTAGTATTAGGGACCCCCAGTGACGGAGAAGCCTTGTCGATCGGCCTGGGGGCTTAACCCTATATCTGCAGATATACGCAACTAAGATCTCCGTATTATCTGACTATTATTATATAGTAATATTATTCACTCGGTGTGCATTAGGGAACACAGTTTTTTTTTCCTACACAGAATTACCCCTCCCCTTTTAGCACCTGAGTGACATTACAATCTGATTGAGCAGCTTTCCACCTTGTGTATTGTATATAGAGAGGCACAAATGGGTCAGCATTAGGAGGGATTACTGACTCTAGTAGTGCCAAAGGGGAAGCCAGGGGTATCCCCAGGTAAGCTGGCTCTCAGATGCTGTAGGTGCCATTACCATGTGGCCTTACACTGGGAATTTAACCCAGATATATATATGTCATTATTTATGGGGTGGGTGTGGGGTGCAGTGGCCCCTGTGTCGGTATGGGTGGGCTGCTGCAGGTCGGCACACCCTAACACTTTATTAACACTTATTATTTTTTTTATCACTTTGTATAAATTATTTTAATCACACCACTTACATAGCACTTCTGTGCTTCTTATTAACCCCTATCAATTTTCACCTGTGTGCTGACCTGGGGTGGCCGACCTGTGCCGACATTGTGGGGTCCTGCACCCCAGGCCCATACCTAGTATTAGGGACCCCCAGTGACGGAGAAGCCTTGTCGATCGGCCTGGGGGCTTAACCCTATATCTGCAGATATACGCAACTAAGATCTCCGTATTATCTGACTATTATTATATAGTAATATTATTCACTCGGTGTGCATTAGGGAACACAGTTTTTTTTTCCTACACAGAATTACCCCTCCCCTTTTAGCACCTGAGTGACATTACAATCTGATTGAGCAGCTTTCCACCTTGTGTATTGTATATAGAGAGGCAGCATTAGGAGGGATTACTGACTCTAGTAGTGCCAAAGGGGAAGCCAGGGGTATCCCCAGGTAAGCTGGCTCTCAGATGCTGTAGGTGCCATTACCATGTGGCCTTACACTGGGAATTTAACCCAGATATATATATGTAATTATTTATGGGGTGGGTGTGGGGTGCAGTGGCCCCTGTGTCGGTATGGGTGGGCTGCTGCAGGTCGGCACACCCTAACACTTTATTAACACTTATTATTTTTCCTATCACTTTGTATATATTATTTTAATCACACCACTTACATAGCACTTCTGTGCTTCTTATTAACCCCTATCAATTTTCACCTGTGTGCTGACCTGGGGTGGCCGACCTGTGCCGACATTGTGGGGTCCTGCACCCCAGGCCCATACCTAGTATTAGGGACCCCCAGTGACGGAGAAGCCTTGTCCATCGGCCTGGGGGCTTAACCCTATATCTGCAGATATACGCAACTAAGATCTCCGTATTATCTGACTATTATTATATAGTAATATTATTCACTCGGTGTGCATTAGGGAACACAGTTTTTTTTCCTACACAGAATTACCCCTCCCCTTTTAGCACCTGAGTGACATTACAATCTGATTGAGCAGCTTTCCACCTTGTGTATTGTATATAGAGAGGCACAAATGGGTCAGCATTAGGAGGGATTACTGACTCTAGTAGTGCCAAAGGGGAAGCCAGGGGTATCCCCAGGTAAGCTGGCTCTCAGATGCTGTAGGTGCCATTACCATGTGGCCTTACACTGGGAATTTAACCCAGATATATATATGTAATTATTTATGGGGTGGGTGTGGGGTGCAGTGGCCCCTGTGTCGGTATGGGTGGGCTGCTGCAGGTCGGCACACCCTAACACTTTATTAACACTTATTATTTTTCCTATCACTTTGTATATATTATTTTAATCACACCACTTACATAGCACTTCTGTGCTTCTTATTAACCCCTATCAATTTTCACCTGTGTGCTGACCTGGGGTGGCCGACCTGTGCCGACATTGTGGGGTCCTGCACCCCAGGCCCATACCTAGTATTAGGGACCCCCAGTGACGGAGAAGCCTTGTCGATCGGCCTGGGGGCTTAACCCTATATCTGCAGATATACGCAACTAAGATCTCCGTATTATCTGACTATTATTATATAGTAATATTATTCACTCGGTGTGCATTAGGGAACACAGTTTTTTTTTCCTACACAGAATTACCCCTCCCCTTTTAGCACCTGAGTGACATTACAATCTGATTGAGCAGCTTTCCACCTTGTGTATTGTATATAGAGAGGCACAAATGGGTCAGCATTAGGAGGGATTGCTGACTCTAGTAGTGCCAAAGGGGAAGCCAGGGGTATCCCCAGGTAAGCTGGCTCTCAGATGCTGTAGGTGCCATTACCATGTGGCCTTACACTAGGAATTTAACCCAGATATATATATATATGTAATTATTTATGGGGTGGGTGTGGGGTGCAGTGGCCCCTGTGTCGGTATGGGTGGGCTGCTGCAGGTCGGCACACCCTAACACTTTATTAACACTTATTATTTTTCCTATCACTTTGTATAAATTATTTTAATCACACCACTTACATAGCACTTCTGTGCTTCTTATTAACCCCTATCAATTTTCACCTGTGTGCTGACCTGGGGTGGCCGACCTGTGCCGACATTGTGGGGTCCTGCACCCCAGGCCCATACCTAGTATTAGGGACCCCCAGTGACGGAGAAGCCTTGTCGATCGGCCTGGGGGCTTAACCCTATATCTGCAGATATACGCAACTAAGATCTCCGTATTATCTGACTATTATTATTATATAGTAATATTATTCACTCGGTGTGCATTAGGGAACACAGTTTTTTTTCCTACACAGAATTACCCCTCCCCTTTTAGCACCTGAGTGACATTACAATCTGATTGAGCAGCTTTCCACCTTGTGTATTGTATATAGAGAGGCACAAATGGGTCAGCATTAGGAGGGATTGCTGACTCTAGTAGTGCCAAAGGGGAAGCCAGGGGTATCCCCAGGTAAGCTGGCTCTCAGATGCTGTAGGTGCCATTACCATGTGGCCTTACACTGGGAATTTAACCCAGATATATATATGTCATTATTTATGGGGTGGGTGTGGGGTGCAGTGGCCCCTGTGTCGGTATGGGTGGGCTGCTGCAGGTCGGCACACCCTAACACTTTATTAACACTTATTATTTTTCCTATCACTTTGTATAAATTATTTTAATCACACCACTTACATAGCACTTCTGTGCTTCTTATTAACCCCTATCAATTTTCACCTGTGTGCTGACCTGGGGTGGCCGACCTGTGCCGACATTGTGGGGTCCTGCACCCCAGGCCCATACCTAGTATTAGGGACCCCCAGTGACGGAGAAGCCTTGTCGATCGGCCTGGGGGCTTAACCCTATATCTGCAGATATACGCAACTAAGATCTCCGTATTATCTGACTATTATTATATAGTAATATTATTCACTCGGTGTGCATTAGGGAACACAGTTTTTTTTCCTACACAGAATTACCCCTCCCCTTTTAGCACCTGAGTGACATTACAATCTGATTGAGCAGCTTTCCACCTTGTGTATTGTATATAGAGAGGCACAAATGGGTCAGCATTAGGAGGGATTGCTGACTCTAGTAGTGCCAAAGGGGAAGCCAGGGGTATCCCCAGGTAAGCTGGCTCTCAGATGCTGTAGGTGCCATTACCATGTGGCCTTACACTGGGAATTTAACCCAGATATATATATGTAATTATTTATGGGGTGGGTGTGGGGTGCAGTGGCCCCTGTGTCGGTATGGGTGGGCTGCTGCAGGTCGGCACACCCTAACACTTTATTAACACTTATTATTTTTCCTATCACTTTGTATATAATATTTTAATCACACCACTTACATAGCACTTCTGTGCTTCTTATTAACCCCTATCAATTTTCACCTGTGTGCTGACCTGGGGTGGCCGACCTGTGCCGACATTGTGGGGTCCTGCACCCCAGGCCCATACCTAGTATTAGGGACCCCCAGTGACGGAGAAGCCTTGTCGATCGGCCTGGGGGCTTAACCCTATATCTGCAGATATACGCAACTAAGATCTCCGTATTATCTGACTATTATTATATAGTAATATTATTCACTCGGTGTGCATTAGGGAACACAGTTTTTTTTTCCTACACAGAATTACCCCTCCCCTTTTAGCACCTGAGTGACATTACAATCTGATTGAGCAGCTTTCCACCTTGTGTATTGTATATAGAGAGGCACAAATGGGTCAGCATTAGGAGGGATTGCTGACTCTAGTAGTGCCAAAGGGGAAGCCAGGGGTATCCCCAGGTAAGCTGGCTCTCAGATGCTGTAGGTGCCATTACCATGTGGCCTTACACTAGGAATTTAACCCAGATATATATATATGTAATTATTTATGGGGTGGGTGTGGGGTGCAGTGGCCCCTGTGTCGGTATGGGTGGGCTGCTGCAGGTCGGCACACCCTAACACTTTATTAACACTTATTATTTTTTTTATCACTTTGTATAAATTATTTTAATCACACCACTTACATAGCACTTCTGTGCTTCTTATTAACCCCTATCAATTTTCACCTGTGTGCTGACCTGGGGTGGCCGACCTGTGCCGACATTGTGGGGTCCTGCACCCCAGGCCCATACCTAGTATTAGGGACCCCCAGTGACGGAGAAGCCTTGTCCATCGGCCTGGGGGCTTAACCCTATATCTGCAGATATACGCAACTAAGATCTCCGTATTATCTGACTATTATTATATAGTAATATTATTCACTCGGTGTGCATTAGGGAACACAGTTTTTTTTCCTACACAGAATTACCCCTCCCCTTTTAGCACCTGAGTGACATTACAATCTGATTGAGCAGCTTTCCACCTTGTGTATTGTATATAGAGAGGCACAAATGGGTCAGCATTAGGAGGGATTACTGACTCTAGTAGTGCCAAAGGGGAAGCCAGGGGTATCCCCAGGTAAGCTGGCTCTCAGATGCTGTAGGTGCCATTACCATGTGGCCTTACACTGGGAATTTAACCCAGATATATATATGTCATTATTTATGGGGTGGGTGTGGGGTGCAGTGGCCCCTGTGTCGGTATGGGTGGGCTGCTGCAGGTCGGCACACCCTAACACTTTATTAACACTTATTATTTTTTTTATCACTTTGTATAAATTATTTTAATCACACCACTTACATAGCACTTCTGTGCTTCTTATTAACCCCTATCAATTTTCACCTGTGTGCTGACCTGGGGTGGCCGACCTGTGCCGACATTGTGGGGTCCTGCACCCCAGGCCCATACCTAGTATTAGGGACCCCCAGTGACGGAGAAGCCTTGTCGATCGGCCTGGGGGCTTAACCCTATATCTGCAGATATACGCAACTAAGATCTCCGTATTATCTGACTATTATTATATAGTAATATTATTCACTCGGTGTGCATTAGGGAACACAGTTTTTTTTTCCTACACAGAATTACCCCTCCCCTTTTAGCACCTGAGTGACATTACAATCTGATTGAGCAGCTTTCCACCTTGTGTATTGTATATAGAGAGGCAGCATTAGGAGGGATTACTGACTCTAGTTGTGCCAAAGGGGAAGCCAGGGGTATCCCCAGGTAAGCTGGCTCTCAGATGCTGTAGGTGCCATTACCATGTGGCCTTACACTGGGAATTTAACCCAGATATATATATGTAATTATTTATGGGGTGGGTGTGGGGTGCAGTGGCCCCTGTGTCGGTATGGGTGGGCTGCTGCAGGTCGGCACACCCTAACACTTTATTAACACTTATTATTTTTCCTATCACTTTGTATATATTATTTTAATCACACCACTTACATAGCACTTCTGTGCTTCTTATTAACCCCTATCAATTTTCACCTGTGTGCTGACCTGGGGTGGCCGACCTGTGCCGACATTGTGGGGTCCTGCACCCCAGGCCCATACCTAGTATTAGGGACCCCCAGTGACGGAGAAGCCTTGTCCATCGGCCTGGGGGCTTAACCCTATATCTGCAGATATACGCAACTAAGATCTCCGTATTATCTGACTATTATTATATAGTAATATTATTCACTCGGTGTGCATTAGGGAACACAGTTTTTTTTCCTACACAGAATTACCCCTCCCCTTTTAGCACCTGAGTGACATTACAATCTGATTGAGCAGCTTTCCACCTTGTGTATTGTATATAGAGAGGCACAAATGGGTCAGCATTAGGAGGGATTACTGACTCTAGTAGTGCCAAAGGGGAAGCCAGGGGTATCCCCAGGTAAGCTGGCTCTCAGATGCTGTAGGTGCCATTACCATGTGGCCTTACACTGGGAATTTAACCCAGATATATATATGTAATTATTTATGGGGTGGGTGTGGGGTGCAGTGGCCCCTGTGTCGGTATGGGTGGGCTGCTGCAGGTCGGCACACCCTAACACTTTATTAACACTTACTATTTTTTTTATCACTTTGTATAAATTATTTTAATCACACCACTTACATAGCACTTCTGTGCTTCTTATTAACCCCTATCAATTTTCACCTGTGTGCTGACCTGGGGTGGCCGACCTGTGCCGACATTGTGGGGTCCTGCACCCCAGGCCCATACCTAGTATTAGGGACCCCCTGTGACGGAGAAGCCTTGTCGATCGGCCTGGGGGCTTAACCCTATATCTGCAGATATACGCAACTAAGATCTCCGTATTATCTGACTATTATTATATAGTAATATTATTCACTCGGTGTGCATTAGGGAACACAGTTTTTTTTTCCTACACATAATTACCCCTCCCCTTTTAGCACCTGAGTGACATTACAATCTGATTGAGCAGCTTTCCACCTTGTGTATTGTATATAGAGAGGCACAAATGGGTCAGCATTAGGAGGGATTGCTGACTCTAGTAGTGCCAAAGGGGAAGCCAGGGGTATCCCCAGGTAAGCTGGCTCTCAGATGCTGTAGGTGCCATTACCATGTGGCCTTACACTGGGAATTTAACCCAGATATATATATGTCATTATTTATGGGGTGGGTGTGGGGTGCAGTGGCCCCTGTGTCGGTATAGGTGGGCTGCTGCAGGTCGGCACACCCTAACACTTTATTAACACTTATTATTTTTCCTATCACTTTGTATAAATTATTTTAATCACACCACTTACATAGCACTTCTGTGCTTCTTATTAACCCCTATCAATTTTCACCTGTGTGCTGACCTGGGGTGGCCGACCTGTGCCGACATTGTGGGGTCCTGCACCCCAGGCCCATACCTAGTATTAGGGACCCCCAGTGACGGAGAAGCCTTGTCGATCGGCCTGGGGGCTTAACCCTATATCTGCAGATATACGCAACTAAGATCTCCGTATTATCTGACTATTATTATATAGTAATATTATTCACTCGGTGTGCATTAGGGAACACAGTTTTTTTTCCTACACAGAATTACCCCTCCCCTTTTAGCACCTGAGTGACATTACAATCTGAGCAGCTTTCCACCTTGTGTATTGTATATAGAGAGGCACAAATGGGTCAGCATTAGGAGGGATTGCTGACTCTAGTAGTGCCAAAGGGGAAGCCAGGGGTATCCCCAGGTAATCTGGCTCTCAGATGCTGTAGGTGCCATTACCATGTGGCCTTACACTGGGAATTTAACCCAGATATATATATGTAATTATTTATGGGGTGGGTGTGGGGTGCAGTGGCCCCTGTGTCGGTATGGGTGGGCTGCTGCAGGTCGGCACACCCTAACACTTTATTAACACTTATTATTTTTCCTATCACTTTGTATATATTATTTTAATCACACCACTTACATAGCACTTCTGTGCTTCTTATTAACCCCTATCAATTTTCACCTGTGTGCTGACCTGGGGTGGCCGACCTGTGCCGACATTGTGGGGTCCTGCACCCCAGGCCCATACCTAGTATTAGGGACCCCCAGTGACGGAGAAGCCTTGTCGATCGGCCTGGGGGCTTAACCCTATATCTGCAGATATACGCAACTAAGATCTCCGTATTATCTGACTATTATTATATAGTAATATTATTCACTCGGTGTGCATTAGGGAACACAGTTTTTTTTTCCTACACAGAATTACCCCTCCCCTTTTAGCACCTGAGTGACATTACAATCTGATTGAGCAGCTTTCCACCTTGTGTATTGTATATAGAGAGGCACAAATGGGTCAGCATTAGGAGGGATTGCTGACTCTAGTAGTGCCAAAGGGGAAGCCAGGGGTATCCCCAGGTAAGCTGGCTCTCAGATGCTGTAGGTGCCATTACCATGTGGCCTTACACTAGGAATTTAACCCAGATATATATATATATGTAATTATTTATGGGGTGGGTGTGGGGTGCAGTGGCCCCTGTGTCGGTATGGGTGGGCTGCTGCAGGTCGGCACACCCTAACACTTTATTAACACTTATTATTTTTCCTATCACTTTGTATAAATTATTTTAATCACACCACTTACATAGCACTTCTGTGCTTCTTATTAACCCCTATCAATTTTCACCTGTGTGCTGACCTGGGGTGGCCGACCTGTGCCGACATTGTGGGGTCCTGCACCCCAGGCCCATACCTAGTATTAGGGACCCCCAGTGACGGAGAAGCCTTGTCGATCGGCCTGGGGGCTTAACCCTATATCTGCAGATATACGCAACTAAGATCTCCGTATTATCTGACTATTATTATATAGTAATATTATTCACTCGGTGTGCATTAGGGAACACAGTTTTTTTTCCTACACAGAATTACCCCTCCCCTTTTAGCACCTGAGTGACATTACAATCTGATTGAGCAGCTTTCCACCTTGTGTATTGTATATAGAGAGGCACAAATGGGTCAGCATTAGGAGGGATTGCTGACTCTAGTAGTGCCAAAGGGGAAGCCAGGGGTATCCCCAGGTAAGCTGGCTCTCATATGCTGTAGGTGCCATTACCATGTGGCCTTACACTGGGAATTTAACCCAGATATATATATGTCATTATTTATGGGGTGGGTGTGGGGTGCAGTGGCCCCTGTGTCGGTATGGGTGGGCTGCTGCAGGTCGGCACACCCTAACACTTTATTAACACTTATTATTTTTCCTATCACTTTGTATAAATTATTTTAATCACACCACTTACATAGCACTTCTGTGCTTCTTATTAACCCCTATCAATTTTCACCTGTGTGCTGACCTGGGGTGGCCGACCTGTGCCGACATTGTGGGGTCCTGCACCCCAGGCCCATACCTAGTATTAGGGACCCACAGTGACGGAGAAGCCTTGTCGATCGGCCTGGGGGCTTAACCCTATATCTGCAGATATACGCAACTAAGATCTCCGTATTATCTGACTATTATTATATAGTAATATTATTCACTCGGTGTGCATTAGGGAACACAGTTTTTTTTCCTACACAGAATTACCTCTCCCCTTTTAGCACCTGAGTGACATTACAATCTGATTGAGCAGCTTTCCACCTTGTGTATTGTATATAGAGAGGCACAAATGGGTCAGCATTAGGAGGGATTGCTGACTCTAGTAGTGCCAAAGGGGAAGCCAGGGGTATCCCCAGGTAAGCTGGCTCTCAGATGCTGTAGGTGCCATTACCATGTGGCCTTACACTGGGAATTTAACCCAGATATATATATGTAATTATTTATGGGGTGGGTGTGGGGTGCAGTGGCCCCTGTGTCGGTATGGGTGGGCTGCTGCAGGTCGGCACACCCTAACACTTTATTAACACTTATTATTTTTCCTATCACTTTGTATATAATATTTTAATCACACCACTTACATAGCACTTCTGTGCTTCTTATTAACCCCTATCAATTTTCACCTGTGTGCTGACCTGGGGTGGCCGACCTGTGCCGACATTGTGGGGTCCTGCACCCCAGGCCCATACCTAGTATTAGGGACCCCCAGTGACGGAGAAGCCTTGTCGATCGGCCTGGGGGCTTAACCCTATATCTGCAGATATACGCAACTAAGATCTCCGTATTATCTGACTATTATTATATAGTAATATTATTCACTCGGTGTGCATTAGGGAACACAGTTTTTTTTTCCTACACAGAATTACCCCTCCCCTTTTAGCACCTGAGTGACATTACAATCTGATTGAGCAGCTTTCCACCTTGTGTATTGTATATAGAGAGGCACAAATGGGTCAGCATTAGGAGGGATTGCTGACTCTAGTAGTGCCAAAGGGGAAGCCAGGGGTATCCCCAGGTAAGCTGGCTCTCAGATGCTGTAGGTGCCATTACCATGTGGCCTTACACTAGGAATTTAACCCAGATATATATATATGTAATTATTTATGGGGTGGGTGTGGGGTGCAGTGGCCCCTGTGTCGGTATGGGTGGGCTGCTGCAGGTCGGCACACCCTAACACTTTATTAACACTTATTATTTTTCCTATCACTTTGTATATATTATTTTAATCACACCACTTACATAGCACTTCTGTGCTTCTTATTAACCCCTATCAATTTTCACCTGTGTGCTGACCTGGGGTGGCCGACCTGTGGTGACATTGTGGGGTCCTGCACCCCAGGCCCATACCTAGTATTAGGGACCCCCAGTGACGGAGAAGCCTTGTCGATCGGCCTGGGGGCTTAACCCTATATCTGCAGATATACGCAACTAAGATCTCCGTATTATCTGACTATTATTATATAGTAATATTATTCACTCTGTGTGCATTAGGGAACACAGTTTTTTTTCCTACACAGAATTACCCCTCCCCTTTTAGCACCTGAGTGACATTACAATCTGATTGAGCAGCTTTCCACATTGTGTATTGTATATAGAGAGGCACAAATGGGTCAGCATTAGGAGGGATTGCTGACTCTAGTAGTGCCAAAGGGGAAGCCAGGGGTATCCCCAGGTAAGCTGGCTCTCAGATGCTGTAGGTGCCATTACCATGTGGCCTTACACTGGGAATTTAACCCAGATATATATATGTAATTATTTATGGGGTGGGTGTGGGGTGCAGTGGCCCCTGTGTCGGTATGGGTGGGCTGCTGCAGGTCGGCACACCCTAACACTTTATTAACACTTATTATTTTTCCTATCACTTTGTATATATTATTTTAATCACACCACTTACATAGCACTTCTGTGCTTCTTATTAACCCCTATCAATTTTCACCTGTGTGCTGACCTGGGGTGGCCGACCTGTGGTGACATTGTGGGGTCCTGCACCCCAGGCCCATACCTAGTATTAGGGACCCCCAGTGACGGAGAAGCCTTGTCGATCGGCCTGGGGGCTTAACCCTATATCTGCAGATATACGCAACTAAGATCTCCGTATTATCTGACTATTATTATATAGTAATATTATTCACTCTGTGTGCATTAGGGAACACAGTTTTTTTTCCTACACAGAATTACCCCTCCCCTTTTAGCACCTGAGTGACATTACAATCTGATTGAGCAGCTTTCCACCTTGTGTATTGTATATAGAGAGGCACAAATGGGTCAGCATTAGGAGGGATTGCTGACTCTAGTAGTGCCAAAGGGGAAGCCAGGGGTATCCCCAGGTAAGCTGGCTCTCAGATGCTGTAGGTGCCATTACCATGTGGCCTTACACTGGGAATTTAACCCAGATATATATATGTAATTATTTATGGGGTGGGTGTGGGGTGCAGTGGCCCCTGTGTCGGTATGGGTGGGCTGCTGCAGGTCGGCACACCCTAACAATTTATTAACACTTATTATTTTTCCTATCACTTTGTATATATTATTTTAATCACACCACTTACATAGCACTTCTGTGCTTCTTATTAACCCCTATCAATTTTCACCTGTGTGCTGACCTGGGGTGGCCGACCTGCGCCGACATTGTGGGGTCCTGCACCCCAGGCCCATACCTAGTATTAGGGACCCCCAGTGACGGAGAAGCCTTGTCGATCGGCCTGGGAGCTTAACCCTATATCTGCAGATATACGCAACTAAGATCTCCGTATTATCTGACTATTATTATATAGTAATATTATTCACTCGGTGTGCATTAGGGAACACAGTTTTTTTTCCTACACAGAATTACCCCTCCCCTTTTAGCACCTGAGTGACATTACAATCTGATTGAGCAGCTTTCCACCTTGTGTATTGTATATAGAGAGGCACAAATGGGTCAGCATTAGGAGGGATTGCTGACTCTAGTAGTGCCAAAGGGGAAGCCAGGGGTATCCCCAGGTAAGCTGGCTCTCAGATGCTGTAGGTGCCATTACCATGTGGCCTTACACTGGGAATTTAACCCAGATATATATATGTAATTATTTATGGGGTGGGTGTGGGGTGCAGTGGCCCCTGTGTCGGTATGGGTGGGCTGCTGCAGGTCGGCACACCCTAACACTTTATTAACACTTATTATTTTTCCTATTACTTTGTATATATTATTTTAATCACACCACTTACATAGCACTTCTGTGCTTCTTATTAACCCCTATCAATTTTCACCTGTGTGCTGACCTGGGGTGGCCGACCTGTGCCGACATTGTGGGGTCCTGCACCCCAGGCCCATACCTAGTATTAGGGACCCACAGTGACGGAGAAGCCTTGTCGATCGGCCTGGGGGCTTAACCCTATATCTGCAGATATACGCAACTAAGATCTCCGTATTATCTGACTATTATTATATAGTAATATTATTCACTCGGTGTGCATTAGGGAACACAGTTTTTTTTCCTACACAGAATTACCCCTCCCCTTTTAGCACCTGAGTGACATTACAATCTGATTGAGCAGCTTTCCACCTTGTGCATTGTATATAGAGAGGCACAAATGGGTCAGCATTAGGAGGGATTGCTGACTCTAGTAGTGCCAAAGGGGAAGCCAGGGGTATCCCCAGGTAAGCTGGCTCTCAGATGCTGTAGGTGCCATTACCATGTGGATTTACACTGGGAATTTAACCCAGATATATATATGTAATTATTTATGGGGTGGGTGTGGGGTGCAGTGGCCCCTGTGTCGGTATGGGTGGGCTGCTGCAGGTCGGCACACCCTAACACTTTATTAACACTTATTATTTTTCCTATCACTTTGTATATATTATTTTAATCACACCACTTATATAGCACTTCTGTGCTTCTTATTAACCCCTATCAATTTTCACCTGTGTGCTGACCTGGGGTGGCCGACATTGTGGGGTCCTGCACCCCAGGCCCATACCTAGTATTAGGGACCCCCAGTGACGGAGAAGCCTTGTCGATCGGCCTGGGGGCTTAGCCCTATATCTGCAGATATACGCAACTAAGATCTCCGTATTATCTGACTATTATTATATAGTAATATTATTCACTCGGTGTGCATTAGGGAACACAGTTTTTTTTCCTACACAGAATTACCCCTCCCCTTTTAGCACCTGAGTGACATTACAATCTGATTGAGCAGCTTTCCACCTTGTGTATTGTATATAGAGAGGCACAAATGGGTCAGCATTAGGAGGGATTGCTGACTCTAGTAGTGCCAAAGGGGAAGCCAGGGGTATCCCCAGGTAAGCTGGCTCTCAGATGCTGTAGGTGCCATTACCATGTGGCCTTACACTGGGAATTTAACCCAGATATATATATGTAATTATTTATGGGGTGGGTGTGGGGTGCAGTGGCCCCTGTGTCGGTATGGGTGGGCTGCTGCAGGTCGGCACACCCTAACACTTTATTAACACTTATTATTTTTCCTATTACTTTGTATATATTATTTTAATCACACCACTTACATAGCACTTCTGTGCTTCTTATTAACCCCTATCAATTTTCACCTGTGTGCTGACCTGGGGTGGCCGACCTGTGCCGACATTGTGGGGTCCTGCACCCCAGGCCCATACCTAGTATTAGGGACCCACAGTGACGGAGAAGCCTTGTCGATCGGCCTGGGGGCTTAACCCTATATCTGCAGATATACGCAACTAAGATCTCCGTATTATCTGACTATTATTATATAGTAATATTATTCACTCGGTGTGCATTAGGGAACACAGTTTTTTTTCCTACACAGAATTACCCCTCCCCTTTTAGCACCTGAGTGACATTACAATCTGATTGAGCAGCTTTCCACCTTGTGTATTGTATATAGAGAGGCACAAATGGGTCAGCATTAGGAGGGATTGCTGACTCTAGTAGTGCCAAAGGGGAAGCCAGGGGTATCCCCAGGTAAGCTGGCTCTCAGATGCTGTAGGTGCCATTACCATGTGGATTTACACTGGGAATTTAACCCAGATATATATATGTAATTATTTATGGGGTGGGTGTGGGGTGCAGTGGCCCCTGTGTCGGTATGGGTGGGCTGCTGCAGGTCGGCACACCCTAACACTTTATTAACACTTATTATTTTTCCTATCACTTTGTATATATTATTTTAATCACACCACTTATATAGCACTTCTGTGCTTCTTATTAACCCCTATCAATTTTCACCTGTGTGCTGACCTGGGGTGGCCGACATTGTGGGGTCCTGCACCCCAGGCCCATACCTAGTATTAGGGACCCCCAGTGACGGAGAAGCCTTGTCGATCGGCCTGGGGGCTTAGCCCTATATCTGCAGATATACGCAACTAAGATCTCCGTATTATCTGACTATTATTATATAGTAATATTATTCACTCGGTGTGCATTAGGGAACACAGTTTTTTTTTCCTACACAGAATTACCCCTCCCCTTTTAGCACCTGAGTGACATTACAATCTGATTGAGCAGCTTTCCACCTTGTGTATTGTATATAGAGAGGCACAAATGGGTCAGCATTAGGAGGGATTGCTGACTCTAGTAGTGCCAAAGGGGAAGCCAGGGGTATCCCCAGGTAAGCTGGCTCTCAGATGCTGTAGGTGCCATTACCATGTGGCCTTACACTGGGAATTTAACCCAGATATATATATGTAATTATTTATGGGGTGGGTGTGGGGTGCAGTGGCCCCTGTGTCGGTATGGGTGGGCTGCTGCAGGTCGGCACACCCTAACAATTTATTAAAACTTATTATTTTTCCTATCACTTTGTATATATTATTTTAATCACACCACTTACATAGCACTTCTGTGCTTCTTATTAACCCCTATCAATTTTCACCTGTGTGCTGACCTGGGGTGGCCGACCTGTGCCGACATTGTGGGGTCCTGCACCCCAGGCCCATACCTAGTATTAGGGACCCACAGTGACGGAGAAGCCTTGTCGATCGGCCTGGGAGCTTAACCCTATATCTGCAGATATACGCAACTAAGATCTCCGTATTATCTGACTATTATTATATAGTTATATTATTCACTCGGTGTGCATTAGGGAACACAGGTTTTTTTTCCTACACAGAATTACCCCTCCCCTTTTAGCACCTGAGTGACATTACAATCTGATTGAGCAGCTTTCCACCTTGTGTATTGTATATAGAGAGGCACAAATGGGTCAGCATTAGGAGGGATTGCTGACTCTAGTAGTGCCAAAGGGGAAGCCAGGGGTATCCCCAGGTAAGCTGGCTCTCAGATGCTGTAGGTGCCATTACCATGTGGCCTTACACTGGGAATTTAACCCAGATATATATATGTAATTATTTATGGGGTGGGTGTGGGGTGCAGTGGCCCCTGTGTCGGTATGGGTGGGCTGCTGCAGGTCGGCACACCCTAACACTTTATTAACACTTATTATTTTTCCTATCACTTTGTATATATAATTTTAATCACACCACTTACAAAGCACTTCTGTGCTTCTTATTAACCCCTATCAATTTTCACCTGTGTGCTGACCTTGGGTGGCCGACCTGTGCCGACATTGTGGGGTCCTGCACCCCAGGCCCATACCTAGTATTAGGGACCCCCAGTGACGGAGAAGCCTTGTCGATCGGCCTGGGGGCTTAGCCCTATATCTGCAGATATACGCAACTAAGATCTCCGTATTATCTGACTATTATTATATAGTAATATTATTCACTCGGTGTGCATTAGGGAACACAGTTTTTTTTTCCTACACAGAATTACCCCTCCCCTTTTAGCACCTGAGTGACATTACAATCTGATTGAGCAGCTTTCCACCTTGTGTATTGTATATAGAGAGGCACAAATGGGTCAGCATTAGGAGGGATTGCTGACTCTAGTAGTGCCAAAGGGGAAGCCAGGGGTATCCCCAGGTAAGCTGGCTCTCAGATGCTGTAGGTGCCATTACCATGTGGCCTTACACTGGGAATTTAACCCAGATATATATATGTAATTATTTATGGGGTGGGTGTGGGGTGCAGTGGCCCCTGTGTCCGTATGGGTGGGCTGCTGCAGGTCGGCACACCCTAACACTTTATTAACACTTATTATTTTTCCTATCACTTTGTATATATTATTTTAATCACACCACTTACATAGCACTTCTGTGCTTCTTATTAACCCCTATCAATTTTCACCTGTGTGCTGACCTGGGGTGGCCGACCTGTGCCGACATTGTGGGGTCCTGCACCCCAGGCCCATACCTAGTATTAGGGACCCACAGTGACGGAGAAGCCTTGTCAATCGGCCTGGGGGCTTAACCCTATATCTGCAGATATACGCAACTAAGATCTCCGTATTATCTGACTATTATTATATAGTAATATTATTCACTCGGTGTGCATTAGGGAACACAGTTTTTTTTCCTATACAGAATTACCCCTCCCCTTTTAGCACCTGAGTGACATTACAATCTGATTGAGCAGCTTTCCACCTTGTGTATTGTATATAGAGAGGCACAAATGGGTCAGCATTAGGAGGGATTGCTGACTCTAGTAGTGCCAAAGGGGAAGCCAGGGGTATCCCCAGGTAAGCTGGCTCTCAGATGCTGTAGGTGCCATTACCATGTGGCCTTACACTGGGAATTTAACCCAGATATATATATGTAATTATTTATGGGGTGGGTGTGGGGTGCAGTGGCCCCTGTGTCGGTATGGGTGGGCTGCTGCAGGTCGGCACACCCTAACACTTTATTAACACTTATTATTTTTCCTATCACTTTGTATATATTATTTTAATCACACCACTTACATAGTACTTCTGTGCTTCTTATTAACCCCTATCAATTTTCACCTGTGTGCTGACCTGGGGTGGCCGACCTGTGCCGACATTGTGGGGTCCTGCACCCCAGGCCCATACCTAGTATTAGGGACCCACAGTGACAGAGAAGCCTTGTCGATCGGCCTGGGGGCTTAACCCTATATCTGCAGATATACGCAACTAAGATCTCCGTATTATCTGACTATTATTATATAGTAATATTATTCACTCGGTGTGCATTAGGGAACACAGTTTTTTTTTCCTACACAGAATTACCCCTCCCCTTTTAGCACCTGAGTGACATTACAATCTGATTGAGCAGCTTTCCACCTTGTGTATTGTATATAGAGAGGCACAAATGGGTCAGCATTAGGAGGGATTGCTGACTCTAGTAGTGCCAAAGGGGAAGCCAGGGGTATCCCCAGGTAAGCTGGCTCTCAGATGCTGTAGGTGCCATTACCATGTGGCCTTACACTGGGAATTTAACCCAGATATATATATGTAATTATTTATGGGGTGGGTGTGGGGTGCAGTGGCCCCTGTGTCGGTATGGGTGGGCTGCTGCAGGTCGGCACACCCTAACACTTTATTAACACTTATTATTTTTCCTATCACTTTGTATATATTATTTTAATCACACCACTTACATAGCACTTCTGTGCTTCTTATTAACCCCTATCAATTTTCACCTGTGTGCTGACCTGGGGTGGCCGACCTGTGCCGACATTGTGGGGTCCTGCACCCCAGGCCCATACCTAGTATTAGGGACCCCCAGTGATGGAGAAGCCTTGTCGATCGGCCTGGGGGCTTAACCCTATATCTGCAGATATACGCAACTAAGATCTCCGTATTATCTGACTATTATTATATAGTAATATTATTCACTCGGTGTGCATTAGGGAACACAGTTTTTTTCCTACACAGAATTACCCCTCCCCTTTTAGCACCTGAGTGACATTACATTCTGATTGAGCAGCTTTCCACCTTGTGTATTGTATATAGAGAGGCACAAATGGGTCAGCATTAGGAGGGATTGATGACTCTAGTAGTGCCAAAGGGGAAGCCAGGGGTATCCCCAGGTAAGCTGGCTCTCAGATGCTGTAGGTGCCATTACCATGTGGCCTTACACTGGGAATTTAACCCAGATATATATATGTAATTATTTATGGGGTGGGTGTGGGGTGCAGTGGCCCCTGTGTCGGTATGGGTGGGCTGCTGCAGGTCGGCACACCCTAACACTTTATTAACACTTATTATTTTTCCTATCACTTTGTATATATTATTTTAATCACACCACTTACATAGCACTTCTGTGCTTCTTATTAACCCCTATCAATTTTCACCTGTGTGCTGACCTGGGGTGGCCGACCTGTGCCGACATTGTGGGGTCCTGCACCCCAGGCCCATACCTAGTATTAGGGACCCCCAGTGACGGAGAAGCCTTGTCGATCGGCCTGGGGGCTTAACCCTATATCTGCAGATATACGCAACTAAGATCTCCGTATTATCTGACTATTATTATATAGTAATATTATTCACTCGGTGTGCATTAGGGAACACAGTTTTTTTTTTCCAACACACATGCCTCCAGCAACATGGCTACACCTGAGCAGATAGTTGCAGAGTTGGAGATGGTGCAGCAGCAGATGACAGCATTGACATCTCGCAGAATAGCACTACGGAGTCAGATGCTACAAGCTGCCAGTGGTGATGTTGAAAGAGCAGGACCCAGTACTGGGACAACCCCATCTTCTGATACACAGGGGTATGCTGTGAGTCCCCTGCCAGACACAGATACTGGGGAAACTGAGGTAGATTCTGGAGTACTATCACAAACCAAAAAGAGACAACCAGCAAGTGAAGAGGAAGATGATGAGGAGGTACAGGACGATACCTCACAGGCTACAGCCAAAAAACGAAAAAGACAGCCCGCATTTTCTAAGAGGGAGCTGCGAGTTCTGGTCACACAAGCCATGGACAAAATACATAGAGGCAGCAAAAACATGGGTGCTGCAACCAAAGATCGCATCTGGAGGGACATTACAGATTCTGTAAATGAAGTCGGCACAATTGTCCGCACCCCACAGGAAGTTAGAAGACGGTAAGTGTATATTGGCACACAATTTCATGCCCAATTTCTTATAAAAAAAACAGGTATTCATAACTTTTATATCCCTAACCCCTAATTCTAATCACATATGCAGTTGGGCCGACTTCAAGTCCCGCCTGAAGGGCAAGAGGTCTGCGGAGTGGAATGCCTCGAGGGCAACAGGCAGAGCTGGCCATAGGCATAGGCAAACTAGGCAATTGCCTATGGAATTTGATATTCTTAAGGGCATCAGCAGTTTCTGCTGATTAAAATGATATGTGGCATGCCTATATTCTGTTTGTAGCATTTCATATGCAGATACAGCCACAGTCTCACACAGTATATAGGTATGCTGCATATCATTTTAATCAGCAGAAGCTGCTTGTGCATCCTAGCTACATAGCAATGCAAATTCTATGCATTTTCATAAAAAAAATGTGCCCGACTTTAGCACTGAGGCAAGATTTATGAGGACACATCTGTATCCATGCAGAGGCAGAGGTCACAGTGTTAGTGGCAGTGTGAGTGCTGTGTGCATGTGAGTAGGTTGGTTGTGCAGTATTGTTCGGAATATGTGTAATCAGCATTATGTGTGTCATGTAAAAATGCATTAATAATGTGCAGCATATGTGTAAGGGTCACTTTGTGTGCCATTATGTGTATAAGGGCATTAATAATGAGCGGCACATGTGTAACAGGGTACTACTGTATGTGTGTATAGGGGCACTAATTAAGTGCAGCAAATGTGTAGGGGGCACTATGTGTGTTATTATGTGTATAAGGGCATTAATAATATGCGGCATATGTGTAAGGGACATTACGTGTAAAAGGGCATTGATAAAGGTTGTCATAATGTGTAAAGCAAATTATGTTTATAAGGACATTAATAATGTGTCTCATATGTGTAAGGGACATTACTGTGTGGCATTATGTGTATAAGGTGCTCTACTATGTGGCGTTGCATATAGAAAGGGCACTACTGTGTCGTCTAATGTGAATAAAGAGCAATAGGATGTGGTGTAATGTGAATAAGGAGCAATTCAGTGTGATGTAATGTGAATAAGGGGCTCTCCTGTGAGGAGTAACGTCTATAAGGTAAAGTGGTACTACTATGGGATGTAATATGAATTATGGACACTATCGCATGATCAAATGTGAATAAAGTTGCAGTACTGTGTAGCGTAATTGGAACTGGGGTTACTATTGTGTGGCCATGCCCCTTACCAGCAAAAACTCACCGCTTTTTGGGCTGAGCGCCAAATGTGCGAACTGTTCCTATTTAAAACATAGGAGGTACAAACCCCAAAATAAGGACTGCTATGGATGAGGGGTGATGGTGCTGGGAAAGAGGTGCAAGGTCAGAGGCGGAACCAGCGATGGTGCTAGGGGGCACCAACCAAAATCTTGCCTAGGGCATCATATTGGCTAGGGCCGGCTCTGGCAACATGAGGAGGTCCCGCTGATCTTGAGGAGCTGGCGATGGACTGCGTGAGCTAAGAGGAGGCAGGTGGGGTGTCTCTTATGGACACGGACCTGCC
Organism: Pseudophryne corroboree; assembly: GCF_028390025.1. Lineage (NCBI taxonomy): Eukaryota > Metazoa > Chordata > Amphibia > Anura > Myobatrachidae > Pseudophryne > Pseudophryne corroboree. The sequence goes on along the minus strand of NC_086449.1, from coordinate 48,983,337 downwards.
TGAAATTATTAATCGACATGACTTGCCAGGTAAGTTAACGCACTTTTTTTTATATAAAAAAAATTACTGTTTTTCAAGTTCCGACTTCTTCATGTTATTTGTGTCCTTTTTTCTCTCATTCTTCTATTTGCTTTTAACATAACACTGCACAGGAAGGTGAGCAGGTAGAGTCAGAGGAGGGTTATCTGGCTGAGGCTGAGGTGGGGGGACCTAGTGAGTCTGCCAGTGTGGGTCACCAGATTCCACCGGTCCAGATTCCAACTGGCCTCCCCCCCCCCGCCCCCACCCGACACACTCCTATCCCAGCCATTCTGTCTGAAATTGCCAGTTATGGTAAAAAACTGACACAATGTAAGGACAGGATGATCCGGGAGGTAAGCCAGATACCTGTCCGGCTCACTGAACACACAACCGGTGTTGGGCAAGGTGTAGCTCAACTCTGCCAAGGTCTGGCAGAGATCAGGCAGGGACAAGCCGAACTCGCCTCCTCGATCCAACAACTCGCCAGCTCTGTTGTGCAAGGGCTCCAGGCAGGGCCGGTGCTAGGGTCTTCGGCGCCCCCCTGCAAACTATAAATTTGCGCCCTCCCATATTCCTTTGGCGCGTGCCGGGAAAAGGGGTGTGGTCTCACAAGTAAGGGGCATGGCCACACAGTAGTACCCCCATTTAAAATTACACCACAATGTAGCACAATCTTATTTCTCTAACGTCCTAGTGGATGCTGGGGACTCCGTAAGGACCATGGGGAATTGACGGGCTCCGCAGGAGACTGGGCACTCTAAAAGAAAGATTAGGTACTATCTGGTGTGCACTGGCTCCTCCCTCTATGCCCCTCCTCCAGACCTCAGTTAGAATCTGTGCCCGGCCAGAGCTGGGTGCTCCTAGTGGGCTCTCCTGAGCTTACTAGTTAAAGAAAGTATTTATTAGGTTTTTTATTTTCAGTGAGCTTCTGCTGGCAACAGACTCACTGCTACGAGGGACTGAGGGGAGAGAAGCAAACGTACCTGTTCACAGCTAGGTTGCGCTTCTTAGGCTACTGGACACTATTAGCTCCAGAGGGTTCGAACACAGGCGCCTGTCCTCGATCATCCGTTCCCGGAGCCGCGCCGCCGTCCCCCTCGCAGAGCCAGAAGAACTGAAGCATGAAGACAGCGAAATCGGCGGCTGAAGACTCCTATCTTCATTTTAGGTAGAGCACAGCACCGCAGCTGTGCGCCATTGCTCCCACAGCACACCACACACTCCGGTCACTGTAGGGTGCAGGGCGCTGGGGAGGGGGGGGGGGGGCGCCCTGGGCAGCAATTGAAATACCTTTTGGCAAAAAACGACATATATACAGTCAGGCACTGTATATATGTAAATTCCCCCGCCATATTTTCTCACAGAAAGCGGGACAGAAGCCTGCCGCTGAGGGGGCAGGGCCTTCTTCCTCAGCACACCAGCACCATTTTCTCTTCACAGCTCCACTGGAAGGACGCTCCCCAGGCTTTACCCTGCAGTATCCTGATACAACAAGGGTAAAAAAGAGAGGGGGGGGGGCACATAAATTTAGGCGCAAAAGTCATATAAAGCAGCTATTGGGGTAATAACTTTTTATAGTCTGTATCCCTGGGTTATATAGCGCTGTGGTGTGTGCTGGCATACTCTCTCTCTGTCTCCCCAAAAGCCTTTGTGGCGTCCTGTCCTCAGTCAGAGCATTCCCTGTGTGTGTTCGGTGTGTCGGTACGGCTGTGTCGACATGTTTGATGAGGAGAGTTACGTGGAGGTGGAGCAAGTGCAGGTTAATGTGGTGTCGCCGCCGTCGGGGCTGACACCTGATTGGATGGATACAGGGACGGATTGGGAAATGAAAGTGGCCCTGGAAAAATTTCTAGAAGTGGCCTCATGTGGGCGGCACCAAACCAACTGTAGGCGGAGCCAATACCAAAGTAGGCGGGATTACTTAAAAATGTAATATAGGCGTTGTTACACCAACAAAAGGCAGGGTAGGTCATATTAGCTGGACCTAACTCATTAAACCTATTAGATAGTATTGTGTTGTAGCGGAAGTATTTAAGCAATTGAAACTGGTTTGACATTAAATCCTCTTTACACTCACTAAATACATTTTAAAGCAATTACAGCTATACTCTATTACAGTGGTTCTCAAGCTCGGTCCTCAGGACCCCAAACAGCTCACGTTATCCAGGTCACCCGACATGTGCACAGGTATATTCATTACTCACTAAGGCTAGAGCCACACATTGCGTTTTAGAGGGTCCCGTTCAGTTGAACCCGTTTGGCAGCAAGGAGCCTGTACATTCAAATTATACCACACGGTATGAGCCGAAATTCACATTATAGCACTCCGAATGAGCCGAAATTCACATTATAGCACACGGTATGAGCCAAAATTCACATTATAGCACACAGTATGAGCCAAAATTCACAATATACCACACAGAATGAGACAAAATTCACAGTATACCACATGGTATGAGCCAAAATTCACATTATAGCACACAGTATGAGCCAAAATTCACATTATAGCACACGGTATGAGCCGAAATTCACATTATAGCACACAGTATGAGCCGAAATTCACATTATAGCACACAGTATGAGCCAAAATTCACATTATAGCACAGGGTATGAGCTGCAATTCACATTACAGCACAAGGTATGAGCTGAAATTCACATTATAGCACAGGGTATGAGACAAAATTCACATTATACCACACAGTATGAGCCAAAATTCACATTATACCACACAGTATGAGCCGAAATTCACATTATAGCACACAGAATGAGCCGAAATTCACATTATAGCACACAGAATGAGCCGAAATTCACATTATAGCACACAGTATGAACCGAAATTCACATTATGAAACATGGTATGAGACAAAATTCAAGGAGAGTGACAGCAGGGACATAGGGACAGGGAGAGTGACAGAGGGACAGCGGTAGTGACAGCAGAGACATTGAGAGTGACAGCAGGGACAGGGAAAGTGACAGCAGAGACATAGGGATAGGGAGAGTGACAGAGGGACAGGGAAAGTGATAGCAGGGACATAGGGATAGGGAGAGTGACAGAGGGACAGGGAGAGTGACAGCAGGGACATAGGGACAGGGAGAGTGACAGAGAGGGACAGCAGGGCATACAGTAGGGACTAGGAAGAGAAAAAGGCAGCAGGGTAAGATTACCTATTTAGCAGCGGTGGTGTTGAGGAGGCTGTGGTCTGCGGTGCGGTAGATGAGGAGGCTGTGGTCGGCGCAAGGTGGAGGAGGCTGTGGGCCTCGTAGATGGTGCGGAAGAGGAGACTGTGGGAGTTGGCAGAGAAGGACTGAGGGTGGCGGCGAGGAGGCTGAGGGCGGCAGCCTTTGGTGCGGCGCTGTGCTCCTATGACCACGGCGCTACTATTTCAAATCTGCCGCAGACCGACAGCCAATCAGGAGCAGCCGCGTGGCTGCTCCTGATTGGCTTTCGGTCCGCAGCAGATTTGAAATAGTAGCGCTGCAGTCACAGGAGGGAGAGCGCAATGCTGCGGCGGGGTTCTTCAAATTCAGTGCTCAAAGAAGTGCTTGTATACCAGCCCACTTCGAGCACTGACCACTTCGAGCACTGACCTTTGGCAATAGCCCCCTCAGAGAGATCATCTCTCCCTAGCACAGAATAGCAAACCCACCCCCAAACTCCCTGCAGATCATCTCTCCCTAGAACAGAATATCCCCATTAGATCATCTCCCCCAGCACTAAATAACCTTCCACCCCGTCCTATGTAATATCTCCTTCCTTCCCCCCCCCCCCCCATGCAGATCTCCATGTCCCCCTATCAGTCTTTAAAAAAAAAAAATGTCCTGTAAGCTGCAGGACATTTTTTTTTATTTTAAAGACTGACTGCAGCAGATGTCAATAACAGTGCAAGCAGACTTTTTCTCCTGACCAGCCCCGATGTCCCCTCCTCTCACCACAGGCTGCCAGCGGCCCAGGGAGCAGAGAGCAGGCTGCTGGACGCACCCGTTCTTCCTTTGAGGTGCGTGACATCACTGGCGCTTGCGGCGCGCGCACCTCCACCTTTTTACCTCCCCTCCCGGGTAGCGCAACCTTCTTCTAGAGCAGGGGTGGGGAACCTTTTTTCTACCGAGGGCCATTTGGATATTTATAAAATCCTTCGGGGGCCATACAAAAATTCTCAAATTAAAAAATTACCCTGCCCACCAGTAGGTCTGCCCCTTAGAGGTACTGTGTGTGCGCGCCGGAGGCGCGCACGCGCCAAAAAAATGGGTGTGGCCAGTTAAAATGGGACGTGATACACATATGCCCCCCATAGTGCGGTGCCAGATCCACAATTGCCCCCACAGTGCCAGGTATACAAATGCCCCCCACAGTGCCAGGTATACAGATGCCCCCACAGTGCCAGGTGTACAAATGCCCCCCACAGTGCCAGGTATACAAATGCCCCCACAGTGCCAGGTATGCAGATGCCCCCACAGTGCCAGGTATGCAGATGCCCCCACAGTGCCAGGTATGCAGATGCCCCCACAGTGCCAGGTATACAGATGCCCCCACAGTGCCAGGTGTACAAATGCCCCCCACAGTGCCAGGTATACAGATGCCCCCCACAGTGCCAGGTATACAGATGCCCCCACAGTGCCAGGTATGCAAATGCCCTCACAGTGCCAGGTATACAGATGCCCCCACAGTGCCAGGTGTACAGATGCCCCCCACAGTGCCAGGTATGCAAATGCCCCCACAGTGCCAGGTATACAGATGCCCCCCACAGTGCCAGGTATGCAGATGCCCCCACAGTGCCAGCCAGGTATGCAGATGCCCCCACAGTGCCAGGTATGCAGATGCCCCCACAGTGCAAGGTATGCAGATGCCCCCACAGTGCCAGGTATACAGATGCCCCCACAGTGCCAGGTGTACAAATGCCCCCCACAGTGCCAGGTATACAGATGCCCCCCACAGTGCCAGGTATACAGATGCCCCCACAGTGCCAGGTATGCAAATGCCCTCACAGTGCCAGGTATACAGATGCCCCCACAGTGCCAGGTGTACAGATGCCCCCCACAGTGCCAGGTATGCAAATGCCCCCACAGTGCCAGGTATACAGATGCCCCCCACAGTGCCAGGTATGCAGATGCCCCCACAGTGCCAGCCAGGTATGCAGATGCCCCCACAGTGCCAGGTATGCAGATGCCCCCACAGTGCAAGGTATGCAGATGCCCCCACAGTGCCAGGTATACAGATGCCCCCCCCCCCCCCCCACGGTGCCAGGTATGCAGTTGCCCTCCCCCCTCCCCTCCGTGCTGCTTACCTGAGAGACGGGAGGAGAGCGCGGCTGTCGGGTGGGAGCGGAGGCGCCGTGTAGTACTTCAAACCAGCCGCCGGTTCGAGAGCCAATCAGAGCTCGCGGACCGGCAGCCGCGGCTCCTGATTGGCTGCCGGTCCGCGAGCTCTGATTGGCTCACGGACCGGCGGCTGGTTTGAAGTTCTACACGCCGCTGGTACCACTCCACACAGCCGCGCTCTCCTCCGTCTCCCTGTGCTGACAGCTGAGACACGCTGCCGCCCGACTGAGCGGCAGCGTGTCTCACTGACAAGCTGGTGGGCCGGACCAAACGCGGGCCGGAGGTTCCCCACCCCTAGAGGCTGCGATATGCTGTGGGGGCGGAGCCACCGATGGCAGGCGGCCCCTCACACCGCCTGGCCCACCGGGGATCTCCCCGGTAAATGTAATGGCCAATCCGGCCCTGGATGGATATGTGGAAGGCCTTAAATGATAATGTAAACTCATTACATAAAAGGTTTGATGATGTTGCAGCCGGGGTACAGCCGGGCTCTCAACCCGGGCCTGTCCAGGCAGCTCAGAGGCCGTCAGGGTCTCATAAACGCCCACTGTCTCAGATGGTTGACACGGATGCCGACACGGAGTCAGACTCCAGTGTCGACGATGATGAGGCACAATTGCAGCCTAAAATGACCAAGGCCATCCGTTATATGTTTATTGCAATGAAAGATGTTTTACACATTTCAGAGGTTAACCCTGTCCCTGACAAGAGGGTACATATGGTTGGGGAGAAAAAGCAGGCAGTGACTTTTCCCCCGTCACATGAATTAAATGAGTTATGTGAAGAAGCGTGGAGCTCCCCTGATAAGAAAATAGTGATTCCCAGAAGATTACTGCTGGCGTACCCTTTCCCGCCAACGGATAGGTTATGTTGGGAATCCCCCCATAGGGTAGACAAGGCCCTGACACGCTTATCTAAAAAGGTGGCCCTGCCGTCTCAGGATACGGCCGCCCTAAAGGAGCCTGCGGATAGGAAGCAGGAAGTTATCCTGAAGTCTGTTTATACTCAAAGAAAAAAACGAAGACTGCTTCTATAGCGCCTCAATTGCAGGAGGCTAATAATCAAATCAAATTACCCTGATACATGCGCGGCTGAAAAACACTATGTGGGTGTTTGGTTGAAGAATATAGAAACTAGAGATGAGCGCCGGAAATTTTTCGGGTTTTGTGTTTTGGTTTTGGGTTCGGTTCCGCGGCCGTGTTTTGGGTTCGACCGCGTTTTGGCAAAACCTCACCGAATTTTTTTTGTCGGATTCGGGTGTGTTTTGGATTCGGGTGTTTTTTTCAAAAAACCCTAAAAAACAGCTTAAATCATAGAATTTGGGGGTCATTTTGATCCCAAAGTATTATTAACCTCAAAAAACATAATTTACACTCATTTTCAGCCTATTCTGAACACATCACACCTCACAATATTATTTTTAGTCCTAAAATTTGCACCGAGGTCGCTGTGTGAGTAAGATAAGCGACCCTAGTGGCCGACACAAACACCGTGCCCATCTAGGAGTGGCACTGCAGTGTCACGCAGGATGTCCCTTCCAAAAAACCCTCCCCAAACAGCACATGACGCAAAGAAAAAAAGAGGCGCAATGAGGTAGCTGTGTGAGTAAGATTAGCGACCCTAGTGGCCGACACAAACACCGTGCCTATCTAGGAGTGGCACTGCAGTGTCACGCAGGATGTCCCTTCCAAAAAACCCTCCCCAAACAGCACATGACGCAAAGAAAAAAAGAGGCGCAATGAGGTAGCTGACTGTGTGAGAAAGATAAGCGACCCTAGTGGCCGACACAAACACCGGGCCCATCTAGGAGTGGCACTGCAGTGTCACGCAGGATGGCCCTTCCAAAAAACACTCCCCAAACAGCACATGACGCAAAGAAAAAAAGAGGCGCAATGAGGTAGCTGTGTGAGTAAGATAAGCGACCCTAGTGGCCGACACAAACACCGTGCCCATCTAGGAGTGGCACTGCAGTGTCACGCAGGATGTCCCTTCCAAAAAACCCTCCCCAAACAGCACATGACGCAAAGAAAAAAAGAGGCGCAATGAGGTAGCTGTGTGAGTAAGATTAGCGACCCTAGTGGCCGACACAAACACCGTGCCTATCTAGGAGTGGCACTGCAGTGTCACGCAGGATGTCCCTTCCAAAAAACCCTCCCCAAACAGCACATGACGCAAAGAAAAAAAGAGGCGCAATGAGGTAGCTGACTGTGTGAGAAAGATAAGCGACCCTAGTGGCCGACACAAACACCGGGCCCATCTAGGAGTGGCACTGCAGTGTCACGCAGGATGGCCCTTCCAAAAAACCCTCCCCAAACAGCACATGACGCAAAGAAAAAAAGAGGCGCAATGAGGTAGCTGTGTGAGTAAGATAAGCGACCCTAGTGGCCGACACAAACACCGTGCCCATCTAGGAGTGGCACTGCAGTGTCACGCAGGATGTCCCTTCCAAAAAACCCTCCCCAAACAGCACATGACGCAAAGAAAAAAAGAGGCGCAATGAGGTAGCTGTGTGAGAAAGATAAGCGACCCTAGTGGCCGACACAAACACCGGGCCCATCTAGGAGTGGCACTGCAGTGTCACGCAGGATGGCCCTTCCAAAAAACCCTCCCCAAACAGCACATGACGCAAAGAAAAAAAGAGGCGCAATGAGGTAGCTGACTGTGTGAGAAAGATAAGCGACCCTAGTGGCCGACACAAACACCGGGCCCATCTAGGAGTGGCACTGCAGTGTCACGCAGGATGGCCCTTCCAAAAAACCCTCCCCAAACAGCACATGACGCAAAGAAAAAAAGAGGCGCAATGAGGTAGCTGACTGTGTGAGAAAGATAAGCGACCCTAGTGGCCGACACAAACACCGTGCCCATCTAGGAGTGGCACTGCAGTGTCACGCAGGATGGCCCTTCCAAAAAACCCTCCCCAAACAGCACATGACGCAAAGAAAAAAAGAGGCGCAATGAGGTAGCTGTGTGAGAAAGATAAGCGACCCTAGTGGCCGACACAAACACCGGGCCCATCTAGGAGTGGCACTGCAGTGTCACGCAGGATGGCCCTTCCAAAAAACCCTCCCCAAACAGCACATGACGCAAAGAAAAAAAGAGGCGCAATGAGGTAGCTGACTGTGTGAGAAAGATAAGCGACCCTAGTGGCCGACACAAACACCGGGCCCATCTAGGAGTGGCACTGCAGTGTCACGCAGGATGGCCCTTCCAAAAAACCCTCCCCAAACAGCACATGACGCAAAGAAAAAAAGAGGCGCAATGAGGTAGCTGACTGTGTGAGAAAGATAAGCGACCCTAGTGGCCGACACAAACACCGTGCCCATCTAGGAGTGGCACTGCAGTGTCACGCAGGATGGCCCTTCCAAAAAACCCTCCCCAAACAGCACATGACGCACAGAAAAATAAAAGAAAAAAGAGGTGCAAGATGGAATTGTCCTTGGGCCCTTCCCACCCACCCTTATGTTGTAACTATAAACAAAACAGGACATGCACACTTTAACCAACCCATCATTTCAGTGACAGGGTCTGCCACACGACTGTGACTGAAATGACGGGTTGGTTTGGACCCCCACCAAAAAAGAAGCAATTAATCTCTCCTTGCACAAACTGGCTCTACAGAGGCAAGATGTCCACCTCATCATCATCCTCCGATATATCACCGTGTACATCCCCCTCCTCACAGATTATCAATTCGTCCCCACTGGAATCCACCATGTCAGCTCCCTGTGTACTTTGTGGAGGCAATTGCTGCTGGTCAATGTCTCCGCGGAGGAATTGATTATAATTCATTTTAATGAACATCATCTTCTCCACATTTTCTGGATGTAACCTCGTACGCCGATTGCTGACAAGGTGAGCGGCGGCACTAAACACTCTTTCGGAGTACACACTTGTGGGAGGGCAACTTAGGTAGAATAAAGCCAGTTTGTGCAAGGGCCTCCAAATTGCCTCTTTTTCCTGCCAGTATAAGTACGGACTGTGTGACGTGCCTACTTGGATGCGGTCACTCATATAATCCTCCACCATTCTATCAATGGTGATAGAATCATATGCAGTGACAGTAGACGACATGTCCGTAATGGTTGTCAGGTCCTTCAGTCCGGACCAGATGTCAGCATCAGCAGTCGCTCCAGACTGCCCTGCATCACCGCCAGCGGGTGGGCTCGGAATTCTGAGCCTTTTCCTCGCACCCCCAGTTGCGGGAGAATGTGAAGGAGGAGATGTTGACAGGTCGCGTTCCGCTTGACTTGACAATTTTCTCACCAGCAGGTCTTTGAAACCCAGCAGACTTGTGTGCGCCGGAAAGAGAGATCCAAGGTAGGTTTTAAATCTAGGATCGAGCACGGTGGCCAAAATGTAGTGCTCTGATTTCAACAGATTGACCACCCGTGAATCCTTGTTAAGCGAATTAAGGGCTCCATCCACAAGTCCCACATGCCTAGCGGAATCGCTCTGTCTTAGCTCCTCCTTCAATGTCTCCAGCTTCTTCTGCAAAAGCCTGATGAGGGGAATGACCTGACTCAGGCTGGCAGTGTCTGAACTGACTTCACGTGTGGCAAGTTCAAAGGGCATCAGAACTTTGCACAACGTTGAAATCATTCTCCACTGCACTTGAGACAGGTGCATTCCACCTCCTATATCGTGGTCAGTTGTATAGGCTTGAATGGCCTTTTGCTGCTCCTCCAACCTCTGAAGCATATAGAGGGTTGAATTCCACCTCGTTACCACCTCCTGCTTCAGATGATGGCAGGGCAGGTTCAGGCGTTTTTGGTGGTGCTCCAGTCTTCTGTACGTGCTGCCTGTACGCCGAAAGTGTCCCGCAATTTTTCTGGCCACCGCCAGCATCTCTTGCACGCCCCTGTCGTTTTTTAAAAAATTCTGCACCACCAAATTCAAGGTATGTGCAAAACATGGGACGTGCTGGAATTTGCCCAGATGTAATGCACGCACAATATTGCTGGCGTTGTCCGATGCCACAAATCCACAGGAGAGTCCAATTGGGGTAAGCCATTCCGCGATGATCTTCCTCAGTTGCCGTAAGAGGTTTTCAGCTGTGTGCGTATTCTGGAAACCGGTGATACAAAGCGTAGCCTGCCTAGGAACGAGTTGGCGTTTGCGAGATGCTGCTACTGGTGCCGCCGCTGCTGTTCTTGCGGCGGGAGTCCATACATCTACCCAGTGGGCTGTCACAGTCATATAGTCCTGACCCTGCCCTGCTCCACTTGTCCACATGTCCGTGGTTAAGTGGACATTGGGTACAGCTGCATTTTTTAGGAAACTGGTGACTCTTTTTCTGAGGTCTGTGTACATTTTCGGTATCGCAACCCTAGAGAAATGGAACCTAGATGGTATTTGGTACCGGGGACACAGTACCTCCAACAAGTCTCTAGTTGGCTCTGCAGTAATGATGGATACCGGAACCACGTTTCTCACCACCCAGGATGTCAAGGCCTCAGTTATCCGCTTTGCAGTAGGATGACTGCTGTGATATTTAATCTTCCTCGCAAATGACTGTTGGACAGTCAATTGCTTGGTGGAAGTAGTAAAAGTGGTCTTACGACTTCCCCTCTGGGATGACCATCGACTCCCAGCAGCAACAACAGCAGCGCCAGCAGCAGTAGGCGTTACACGCAAGGATGCATCGGAGGAATCCCAGGCAGGAGAGGAATCGTCAGAATTGCCAGTGACATGGCCTGCAGGACTATTGGCATTCCTGGGGAAGGAGGAAATTGACACTGAGGGAGTTGGTGGGGTGGTTTGCGTGAGCTTGGTTACAAGAGGAAGGGATTTACTGGTCAGTGGAGTGCTTCCGCTGTCACCCAAAGTTTTTGAACTTGTCACTGACTTATTATGAATGCGCTGCAGGTGACGTATAAGGGAGGATGTTCTGAGGTGGTTAACGTCCTTACCCCTACTTATTACAGCTTGACAAAGGGAACACACGGCTTGACACCTGTTGTCCGCATTTCTGGTGAAATACCTCCACACCGAAGAGCTGATTTTTTTGGTATTTTCACCTGGCATGTCAACGGCCATATTCCTCCCACGGACAACAGGTGTCTCCCCGGGTGCCTGACTTAAACAAACCACCTCACCATCAGAATCCTCCTGGTCAATTTCCTCCCCAGCGCCAGCAACACCCATATCCTCCTCATCCTGGTGGACTTCAACACTGACATCTTCAATCTCACTATCAGGAACTGGACTGCGGCTGCTCCTTCCAGCACTTGCAGGGGGCGTGCAAATGGTGGAAGGCGCATGCTCTTCACGTCCAGTGTTGGGAAGGTCAGGCATCGCAACCGACACAATTGGACTCTCCTTGTGGATTTGGGATTTCGAAGAACGCACAGTTCTTTGCTGTGCTTTTGCCAGCTTGAGTCGTTTCATTTTTCTAGCGAGAGGCTGAGTGCTTCCATCCTCATGTGAAGCTGAACCAGTAGCCATGAACATAGGCCAGGGCCTCAGCCGTTCCTTGCCACTCCGTGTGGTAAATGGCATATTGGCAAGTTTACGCTTCTCCTCCGACGATTTTATTTTATGTTTTGGAGTCCTTTTTTTTCTGATATTTGGTGTTTTGGATTTGACATGCTCTGTACTATGACATTGGGCATCGGCCTTGGCAGACGACGTTGCTGGCATTTCATCGTCTCGGCCATGACTAGTGGCAGCAGCTTCAGCACGAGGTGGAAGTGGATCTTGATCTTTCCCTAATTTTGGAACCTCAACTTTTTTGTTCTCCATATTTTATAGGCAGAACTAAAAGGCACCTCAGGTAAACAATGGAGATGGATGGATTGGATACTAGTATACTATATATACAATTATGGACGGACTGCCACGGTTAGGTGGTATAAAAAAACCACGGTATAAAAAAACCACGGTATAAAAAAACCACGGTATAAAAAAACCACGGTATAAAAAAACCACGGTATAAAAAAACCGCACTGTACACTGCTTGATAAAGAGATAGTAGTATACTCGTAACAATTAGGATGACACTATGACGGTCTAAAGAGTGAAAAAAAACCCACGGTTAGGTGGTATATAATAAATAATACAATTCTGGTCGGACGGACTGCCTGCCGTGTGCCGACACAGAGGTAGCCACAGCCGTGAACTACCGCACTGTACACACTGGTTGATAAAGAGATAGTAGTATACTCGTAACAATTAGGATGACACTATGACGGTATAAAGAATGAAAAAAAAACCCCGGTTAGGTGGTATATAATAAATAATACAATTCTGGTCGGACGGACTGCCTGCCATGTGCCGACACAGAGGTAGCCACAGCCGTGAACTACCGCACTGTACACTGGTTGATAAAGAGATAGTAGTATACTCGTAACAATTAGGATGACACTATGACGGTCTAAAGATAAAGAATGAAAAAAAACCCACGGTTAGGTGGTATATAATAAATAATACAATTCTGGTCGGACGGACTGCCTGCCGTGTGCCGACACAGAGGTAGCCACAGCCGTGAACTACCGCACTGTACACACTGGTTGATAAAGAGATAGTAGTATACTCGTAACAATTAGTATGACACTATGACGGTATAAAGAATGAAAAAAAAACCACGGTTAGGTGGTATATATAATAATACAATTCTGGTTGGACGGACTGCCTGCAGAGTGCCGACACAGAGGTAGCCACAGCCGTGAACTACCGCACTGTACACACTGGTTGATAAAGAGATAGTAGTATACTCGTAACAATTAGGATGACACTATGACGGTCTAAAGAATGAAAAAAAACCCACGGTTAGGTGGTATATAATAAATAATACAATTCTGGTCGGACGGACTGCCTGCCGTGTGCCGACACAGAGGTAGCCACAGCCGTGAACTACCGCACTGTACACTGGTTGATAAAGAGATAGTAGTATACTCGTAACAATTAGTATGACACTATGACGGTATAAAGAATGAAAAAAAAACCCCGGTTAGGTGGTATATAATAAATAATACAATTCTGGTCGGACGGACTGCCTGCCGTGTGCCGACACAGAGGTAGCCACAGCCGTGAACTACCGCACTGTACACACTGGTTGATAAAGAGATAGTAGTATACTCGTAACAATTAGTATGACACTATGACGGTATAAAGAATGAAAAAAAAACCACGGTTAGGTGGTATATATAATAATACAATTCTGGTTGGACGGACTGCCTGCAGAGTGCCGACACAGAGGTAGCCACAGCCGTGAACTACCGCACTGTACACACTGGTTGATAAAGAGATAGTAGTATACTCGTAACAATTAGGATGACACTATGACGGTCTAAAGAATGAAAAAAAACCCACGGTTAGGTGGTATATAATAAATAATACAATTCTGGTCGGACGGACTGCCTGCCGTGTGCCGACACAGAGGTAGCCACAGCCGTGAACTACCGCACTGTACACTGGTTGATAAAGAGATAGTAGTATACTCGTAACAATTAGTATGACACTATGACGGTATAAAGAATGAAAAAAAAAACCCGGTTAGGTGGTATATAATAAATAATACAATTCTGGTCGGACGGACTGCCTGCCGTGTGCCGACACAGAGGTAGCCACAGCCGTGAACTACCGCACTGTACACACTGGTTGATAAAGAGATAGTAGTATACTCGTAACAATTAGTATGACACTATGACGGTATAAAGAATGAAAAAAAAACCACGGTTAGGTGGTATATATAATAATACAATTCTGGTTGGACGGACTGCCTGCAGAGTGCCGACACAGAGGTAGCCACAGCCGTGAACTACCGCACTGTACACACTGGTTGATAAAGAGATAGTAGTATACTCGGAACAATTAGGATGACACTATGACGGTATAAAGAATGAAAAAAAAACCACGGTTAGGTGGTATATATAATAATACAATTCTGGTTGGACGGACTGCCTGCAGAGTGCCGACACAGAGGTAGCCACAGCCGTGAACTACCGCACTGTACTGTGTCTGCTGCTAATATAGACTGGTTGATATTTAAAGAGATAGTAGTATACAACAATACTATACTGGTGGTCAGGCACTGGTCACCACTCCTGCAGCAAAAGTGTGCACTGTTAATTAATATAATTGTACTCCTGGCTCCTGCTAACAACCTGCAGTGCTCCCCAGTCTCCCCCACAATTAATTATAAGCTTTTATACATTGATGATGACTGTGCAGCACACTGGGCTGAGCTGAGTGCACACAGACTGAGTCACACTGTGTGACTGACTGACTGTGCTGTGTATCGTTTTTTTTTTCAGGCAGAGAACGGATATAGCAGAGAGAACGGATATATTATATTAAATAAAAGTTAACTAGCAACTGCACTGGTCACTGACTGTGGTAAACTAACTCTGTCTGCGACTCTGCAGTCTGAACAATCTCTCTCTATCTAATCTATCTATCTATTCTAATGGAGAGGACGCCAGCCACGTCCTCTCCCTATCAATCTCAATGCACGTGTGAAAATGGCGGCGACGCGCGGCTCCTTATATAGAATCCGAGTCTCGCGAGAATCCGACAGCGTCATGATGACGTTCGGGCGCGCTCGGGTTAACCGAGCAAGGCGGGAAGATCCGAGTCGCTCGGACCCGTGGAAAAAAAAGTGAAGTTCGTGCGGGTTCGGATTCAAAGAAACCGAACCCGCTCATCTCTAATAGAAACAGACAGAATCAGCTGCGCAAAGTATCAGGGAAAGGACAGTACAATTTTAGGAGAGCCGATGTATGTATATAAATTGATTTATTAATGAAAAAGCATAAATAACAGTAAAAGATGACATTAAATTGTTGGATATAAAAAAGCACACCTTGACTCAGTTTATCCGTTTAAACAGACACCAAATTGTGTCGGTTCTCTATATGGAAGTCCACAAAAGAAAATAGAGTCCAGCTGTTTATTGGAAAGCAATAGATGGTAGTAGCCGTAAGGTTAAATATTGGAAGTAAATGATCAGTGCAGTAGACATCCCATAATAATTGAGGGAGCGATCCAGTGTTATTTACTGTTCAATTACCTCTCCTTAGGTGGGCTGGTCCAAAGCCGAGCGTCCTCGGCGATGTGTCCTGCAATGCCCACTATGCGAATACCGCAGGGGAGAGGGAGCCGTGGATTCACTGTAAGGTATAAGCCGTGTGCTGGTTTACCCGGCTGACGGGGAGCCGTGTGTTGATACGGGCGGCTCGAGAATTCAGATCCGCGGCTATTCTTGGATCTCTGTGGAGATGAAGGACGGCTTGCGGGGAGAACAAACCCGCTGATGCTTTCAAATAGGATACCTCGGCAGGTGTGCATACAGGAGGCGTGGCCTAACGCGTTTCGTCACGTGACCCGTGACTTTCTCAAAGGAATATACCAGCCTCAATCCGGATCCACTTTTAAAGCAGGATAATTAGTTAATTATGTACAGGTGTGAACATTAGATTGCTCCTAGTTGATTACATACATCGGATTGAGGCTGGTATATTCCTTTGAGAAAGTCACGGGTCACGTGACGAAACGCGTTAGGCCACGCCTCCTGTCTGCACACCTGCCGAGGTATCCTATTTGAAAGCATCAGCGGGTTTGTTCTCCCCGCAAGCCGTCCTTCATCTCCACAGAGATCCAAGAATAGCCGCGGATCTGAATTCTCGAGCCGCCCGTATCAACACACGGCTCCCCGTCAGCCGGGTAAACCAGCACACGGCTTATACCTTACAGTGAATCCACGGCTCCCTCTCCCCTGCGGCATTCGCATAGTGGGCATTGCAGGACACATCGCCGAGGACGCTCGGCTTTGGACCAGCCCACCTAAGGAGAGGTAATTGAACAGTAAATAACACTGGATCGCTCCCTCACTTATTATGGGATGTCTACTGCACTGATCATTTACTTCCAATATTTAACCTTACGGCTACTACCATCTATTGCTTTCCAATAAACAGCTGGACTCTATTTTCTTTTGTGGACTTCCATATAGAGAACCAACACAATTTGGTGTCTGTTTAAACGGATAAACTGAGTCAAGGTGTGCTTTTTTATATCCAACAATTTAATGTCATCTTTTACTGTTATTTATGCTTTTTCATTAATAAATCAATTTATATACATACATCGGCTCTCCTAAAATTGTACTGTCCTTTCCCTGATACTTTGCGCAGCTGATTCTGTCTGTTTCTGTTTATACTCACTCTGGTACTCTACTGAGACCAGCTATTGCTTCAGCCTGGATGTGTAGCGCTGTAGCGGCATGGACTGATACTCTTTCAGACGACATAGATACCCTCGACAGGGATACTGTCTTACTAACCCTGGGCCATATAAAAGATGTCGTCTTATATATGCGGGATGCCCAGAGGGACATTTGCATGCTAGGTTCTAGAATTAATGCAATGTCCGTTTCTGCCAGGAGGGTCTTATGGACTCGACAATGGACAGGGGATGCCGACTCTAAAAGACACATGGAGGTGTTGCCTTATAAGGGTGAGGAATTGTTTGGGGATGGTCTCTCGGACCTCGTATCCACAGCGACGGCTGGAAAGTCGACTTTCCTGCCTCAGGTTTCCTCACAGACCAAGAAAGCACCGTATTATCAAATGCAGTCCTTTCGTTCTCAGAAAAGCAAGAAGGTCAGAGGTGCATCCTTTCTTGCCAGAGGCAGGGGTAGAGGAAAGAAGCTGCACCATGCAGCCAGTTCCCAGGAACAAAAGTCCTCCCCGGCTTCCACTAAGTCCACCGCATGACGCTGGGGCTCCGCAGGCGGAGCCAGGAGCGGTGGGGGTGCGTCTCCGACATTTCAGCAACCAATGGGTTCGCTCGCGGGTGGATCCTTGGGTTATACAAATTTTATCTCAGGGATACAAGCTGGAATTTGAGGTGACGCCCCCTCACCGTTTCCTAAAATCAGCATTGCCAGCTTCCCCCCTGGAAAGGGAGGTGGTACTGGAGGCAATTCACAAGCTGTTCCTCCAGCAGGTGATAGTGAAGGTTCCCCTCCTTCAACAAGGAAGGGATTACTATTCCACTGTGTTTGTGGTAGCGAAACCGGACGGTTCGGTAAAACCCATTCTGAATTTAAAATCCCTGAACATTTATCTCAAGAGATTCAAGTTCAAAATGGAATCACTCAGAGCGGTCATTGCAAGCCTGGAAGAGGGGGATTTTATGGTATTCCTGGACATCAAGGATGCGTACTTGCATGTCCCCATTTATCCACCGCACCAGGAGTACCTCAGGTTTGTGGTACAGGACTGTCATTACCAATTCCAGACGTTGCCGTTTGGTCTGTCCACGGCACCGAGGGTATTTACCAAGGTAATGGCGGAAATGATGGTACTCCATCGGAAGCGAGGAGTTACTGTTATCCCATACTTGGATGATCTCCTTATAAAGGCGAGGTCCAGGGAGCAGTTGTTGGTCAGCGTAGCACACTCTCGAGAAGTGTTGCAACAGCACGGCTGGATTCTGAATATTCCAAAGTCGCAGCTGATTCCTATGACGTGTCTGCCCTTCCTGGGCATGATTATGGACACAGACAAGAAGAAGGTTTTTCTCCCGGAGGAGAAGGCTCAGGAGCTCATGACTCTGGTCAGGGACCTCCTCAAACCAAAGCAGGTGTCGGTGCATCACTGCACGCGAGTCCTGGGAAAGATGGTAGCCTCATACGAAGCCATTCTCTTCGGCAGGTTCCATGCGAGAATCTTTCAGTGGGATCTGTTGGACAAGTGGTCCGGATCGCATCTTCAGATGCATCGGCTGATCGTCCTTTCCCCAAGGGCCAGGGTGTCTCTTCTGTGGTGGCTGCAGAGTGCCCACCTTCTCGAGGGCCGCAGGTTCGGCATACTGGACTGGGTCCTGTTGACCACGGATGCAAGCCTCTGAGGGTGGGGGCAGTCACTCAGGGAAGAAACTTCCAAGGGTTGTGGTCAAGTCAGGAGACTTGTCTGCACATAAACATACTGGAACTAAGGGCCATATACAACGCCCTAAGTCAAGGGGAGCCCCTGCTTCGAGACCAACCAGTGCTGATTCAGTCAGACAACATCACGGCGGTCGCCCATGTAAACAGTCAAGGAGGCACAAGAAGCAGGGTGGCAATGGCAGAAGCCACAAGGATTCTTTGTTGGGCGTAGAATCACGTGCAAGCACTGTCAGCAGTGTTCATTCCGGGAGTGGATAACTGGGAAGCAGACTTCCTCAGCAGACACGACCTCCACCCGGGAGAGTGGGGACTTCATCAAGAAGTCTTCACACAGATAACAAATCGTTGGGAATGGCCACAGGTGGACATGATGGCTTCCCGCCTCAACAAAAAGCTAAAAAGATATTGTGCCAGGTCAAGGGACCCTCAGGCGATAGCTGTGGGTGTTCCAATCGGTTTATATGTTTCCTCCTCTTCCTCTCATACCCAAGGTACTGAGAATAGTAAGAAAAAGAGGAGTGAGAACAATTCTCATCGTTACGGATTGGCCAAGAAGGACTTGGTACCCAGAACTACAAGAGATGATCACAGAGGACCCATGGCCTCTGCCTCTCAGACAGGACCTGTTGCAACAGGGCTCCTGTCTGTTCCAAGAATTACCGCGGCTGCGTTTGACGGCATGGCGGTTGAACGCCGGATCCTAGCAGAAAAGGGCATTCCGGATGAAGTTATTCCTACGCTGATAAAGGCTAGGAAGAAAGTGACAGCAAAACATTATCACCGTATATGGCGAAAATATGTTGCTTGGTGGGAGGCCAGGAAGGCCCAGACAGAGGAATTCCAGCTAGGTCAATTCCTGCACTTCCTACAGTCAGGTGTGACTATGGGCCTAAAATTAGGGTCCATAAAGGTCCAGATTTCGTCCCTATCTATTTTCTTTCAAAAAGAACTGGCTTCACTGCCTGAGGTTCAGACGTTTGTTAAGGGAGTGCTGCATATTCAACCCCCTTTTGTGCCACCACTGGCACCTTGGGATCTTAACATTGTGTTGGATTTCCTGAAATCCCACTGGTTTGAGCCACTTAAGACCATGGAACTAAAGTATCTCACGTGGAAAGTGGTCATGCTATTGGGCTTAGCTTCGGCTAGGCGTGTGTCAGAGTTGGCTGCTATGTCATGTAAAAGCCCCTATCTGATCTTCCATATGGACAGGGCAGAATTGCGGACTCACCCCCAATTTCTCCCAAAGGTGGTGTCATCTTTTCATTTAAACCAACCTATTGTGGTGCCTGCGGCTACTCGTGACTTGGAGGACTTCAAGTTGCTGGACGTAGTCCGGGCTTTGAAGATTTTTGTCACCAGAACAGCTGGAGTCAGGAAGATGGACTCTCTGTTTATCCTGTATGCATCCAACAAGATGGGTGCTCCTGCTTCAAAGCAAACTATTGCTCGCTGGATCTGTAACACGATTCAGCAGGCTCATTCTGCGGCTGGATTGCCGCATCCAAAATCAGTGAAAGCCCATTCCACGAGGAAGGTGGGCTCTTCTTGGGCGGCTGCCCAAGGGGTCTCGGCTTTACAGCTTTGCCGAGTTGCTACTTGGTCGGGATCAAACACGTTTGTAAAATTCTATAAGTTTGATACCCTGGCTGAGGAGTATCACTGACCTGGTTTGGGAGTGTTGTGGACTCGGGGCTTCTTCCGATGACCGGGAAGAGGAACCGCCACTGGGTCGCAGTAGGGATGGCCGGATGTAGGTCTTCCTCATGCAGGACTACGTCGGCAGGCGGGAGGCACAGAGGAGTTCTTGACGGTCTCCTGTAAGACAAGACTCGTAGAAATACTGAAGGCTGGGGTACTGAGATATTAGAGGTACCGTGATGTCGGAGGCTCCGCGGTATTGGGGTTCTGAGGTGCTGGAAGTACAGGGCGTGCTAGGAGGCCCCTGGAGGTACGGAGATGCTTGGAGGCACGAGGTGCTTGGAGGCACGGAGGTGCTTGGAGGCACGGAGGTGCTTGGAGGCACGGAGGTGCTTGGAGGCACGGGGTGCTTGGAGGCACGGAGGTGCTTGAAGGCACGAGGTGCTTGGAGGCACGGAGGTGCTTGGAGGCACGGAGGTGCTTGGAGGCACGGAGGTGCTTGGAGGCACGAGGCGCTTGGAGGCACGGGGTGCTTGGAGGCACGGAGGTGCTTGGAGGCACGGAGGTGCTTGGAGGCACGGAGGTGCTTGGAGGCACGGGATGCTTGGAGGTACAGGATGCTTGGAGGCACAGGGTGCTTGGAGGCACGGAGGTGCTTGGAGGCACGGAGGTGCTTGGAGGCACGGAGGTGCTTGGAGGCACGGGATGCTTGGAGGTACAGGATGCTTGGAGGCACAGGACGAGCTTGGAGGCACAGGATGCTTGGAGGCACAGGACGAGGGAGCTCTGGAATCACAGCTTCCGAAGGAGAAACGAAGATACTCAGGCACCGGATCTCTGCCTGGTATCCGCTTTTAAACTCCCCGCCCCAGCCTGATTGACGGAGCAGGCAGGTGACGTCAGACCTGCTCCGCCTGCTTGCCCTCACTTGCGATGGCGGCGTCCCTGCTTCCGGGAAGCCGCCGGGGAGCAGCGCCGACCCGCCACTGAATCCGGAGACCGCCAGGGGGAACGAGGCGCCGGGCAGACCAGACCACCCGTAGGGACAAGCGCGGCCGCCGCGGCCGCTGCAGGTTTGTAACAGTACCCCCTCCTCCAGGAGTGGCCCCTGGACACTTCCCGGGCTTAGTCGGATGTTTGGAGTGGAAGATCCGAATCAGACGAGGAGCCATTACTTCAGTAGCTCCAATCCAACTTCTTTCCTCAGGACCGTAACCCTTCCAGTCCACCAAGTACTGTAATTTTTTATGAAGATAACGGGAGTCAAGAATAGCTTTGATTTCAAACTCTGCTCCGGCTTCTGCCACTACTGACGTTGACCTAGGGAGTGCTGAGTGGAACCGATTCAGAACGAGGGGACGGAGTAGAGAAACATGAAAGGCGTTAGGTACTCGAAGATGGGCAGGCAAACCCAGTTTACAGACCACAGGATTTAAGACTTTTAGCACAGGGTAGGGCCCGATGAACCTTGGAGCGAATTTCATGGTAGGCACCTTCAGCCGGAGGTTCCGTGTGGACAGCCATACCCTGTCCCCAACTTTATATTGAGGTGCAGCTCGCCGTTTCTTATCTGCGAAGAACTTGTACCGAGCCGAAACCTGCTTAAGATTGGCATGAACCTTCCTCCAAATTTGTCCAAAGTGTCGTAGAGTGGATACTACAGCAGGAACCTCTACTAACGGAAGGCTTGGAAATTCCGGAACACGGGGATGGAACCCGTAATTGACGAAAAATGGTGATTCCCCAGTGGAAGAATGAAACAAATGGTTGTGGGCAAACTCCGCCCAAGGCAGCAACTCCACCCAATTGTCCTGTGAAGGAGAGAGGTACAGACGAAGAAAAGTCTCTAGATCCTGATTGACACGTTCCGTTTGTCCATTTGTTTGGGGATGATAAGCAGACGAAAACTTAAGTTTGATTTGCAGAGTCGAACAAAGGGCTTTCCAAAACCTGGCGGTGAACTGTACTCCTCGGTCAGAAACAATCTCTTGTGGCAACCCATGCAAACGAAAATGTTCTCGGATAAACAGTAGTGCCAGTTTCGGTGCTGTTGGAAGACCAGTCAAGGGCACAAAGTGTGCCATCTTCGAAAAACGGTCAACGATAACCCAAACGGTGTTGAAACCTTTGGAACAGGGCAGGTCAGTGACGAAGTCCATGGAAATGTGAGTCCAGGGTCTCACAGGGATAGGCAGAGGACGAAGTAACCCTGCAGGAGGCAAACGAGGAGATTTGTGTTGTGTACATTGGGGACAGGAATTAACGCAATCTTGTACATCCTTCCTCATGGTGTTCCACCAGTAAGATCTTTGCAGAAACTTGTACATCTTCTGAGCGCCGGGATGACCGGAAAACTTGGAGTTATGGACCCACAGTAGTATCCTTGAGCGGAATCTAGCTGGTACGGACATTCTTCCAGGAGGAGGAGCTGGAGTAGTTAAAGCAACAGAGACAGAAACTGGATTCAGAATTAAACCCCGCTCCGGAGGTTCATCCTCGTCAGAGGAAACTTGTGAACGAGAAAGTGCATCTGCTTTAATATTGAGACTCCCGGCCCGGTACTTGATAATGAACGAGAATCGGGAAAAGAAAAGTGCCCATCTTGCCTGGCGAGGATTCAAGCACTGTGCGGATTTGATGTACAGCAAATTCTTGTGATCTGTGTAGATAGTAAACACGTGTTTAGCCCCTTCCAGAAGATATCTCCATTCTTCCAAGGCAGACTTGATTGCCAAGAGTTCCTGGTCTCCAATAGTGTAGTTCCGTTCGGCCGGAGAGAACTTACGAGAATGGAAGCCACACGGATGTAGTTTCTTATCAGAGGAATACTGGGAGAGAACAGCCCCAACTCCGACTGAAGACGCATCAACTTCTAAGAAGAAGGGTTCATCGAAATCTGGTTGTTTGAGAACTGGAGCCGTCATGAAGGCTAATTTTAAACGAGAAAAAGCTAAAATGGCTTCCGGGGACCACAGACTAGGATTGGAACTCTTCCTCGTCAGGGCAGTAATGGGCGCAACAATGGTGGAGAAACCCTTAATGAATTTCCTGTAGTAGTTCGCAAAGCCCAGGAATCTTTGTATTGCTTTCAGGGAAAGAGGTTGAGTCCAGTCACGAATGGCAGATAACTTTTCCGGATCCATGCGAAGCTCCGTCCCCGAGATGACATAACCGAGGAACGGAATAGATGTTACTTCAAATGTACACTTGGAGAGCTTGGCGTAGAGATGATTCTCTCGTAAACGGTGTAGTACTTCTTTGACTTGTAACCTGTGTTCGACAAGATTCTTGGAAAAAATCAATATGTCGTCCAAATATACCACAACGCTCTGATACAGCATATCACGAAAGATTTCATTGACGAATCCCTGGAAAACCGCGGGAGCATTACTAAGACCAAATGGCATCACCAAGTATTCGTAATGCCCATCTCGGGTATTAAAGGCAGTCTTCCATTCATCCCCCTCTCGGATGCGTATAAGATTATAAGCTCCTCTCAAGTCGAGTTTGGAAAAAATGCGGGCCCCACGAACCCTATCAAATAACTCTGTGATTAGTGGCAAAGGGTACTTATTCTTAATAGTAATGTCATTTAGGCCGCGGTAGTCGATGCATGGTCTCAACCCTCCGTCTTTTTTCTTCACAAAAAAGAAGCCTGCACCAGCAGGGGAGGAAGAGGGGCGAATGAATCCTTTGAGCAGATTGGACTTAATATACTCCGACATGGCTTGGGTCTCAGGAAGAGACAGAGGATATGTGCGACCACGGGGTGGCGTCTTCCCTGGGACAAGGTCAATAGAGCAGTCCCAAGGCCTGTGAGGTGGTAATAGGTCCGCAGCTTGTTCCGAAAACACGTCCTTGTACCCTTGATATGCCTCCGGAATGTGCTCTTCATCCGTCTTGGAAGTGACACGGAGCGGACAGACAGGAGTAAGACAATTAGTGTGACAAAAGGAACTCCAGGACAGAATTTGTGACGACTTCCAGTCGATGTGGGGATTATGACTTTTTAGCCAAGGTATTCCAAGAACCAGATCATGGGACATTTCTGGGATTACCAAGAGTTCCAAATCTTCCTGATGTAGAGCCCCGACCTGCAGCTTAACTGGCCCCGTGCGCCACCTTATAAGACCTTTGGCAATTCTAGTCCCATTGATAGCCGTCAGTGAGATTGGCCGCTCGATAGGCCGTAACTTCAAACCCAAACTTTGGGCACAGATGGAAGAAACGAAGTTCCCCGCAGCTCCGGAGTCCAATAGGGCTTCACAAGACTTGGAGACTGAGTTGGAGACTAGAGTTACTGGAAGCAAACAGTCCGAAGTTGGAGAAGCTTTTGTCGCAACTCCCAGCTTGACTCCTCCGGAACAAGCTAGGACTGCCCGTTTCCCGGACGGACTTTACAAGATTTAAGAAAATGATCTGCGGCTCCACAGTAAATGCAGAGTTTACCCTCACGACGACGCTGTCGTTCTTCTGGAGACAGTCGGGAGCGGTTAATTTGCATGGGCTCATCTGAGCTAGGTGAGGCCACCGGCCTAGGAGTAGGATTCCGGAGCCTGGGACGATCTGAATGGCTACGTTCTCTTCCACGCTCTTGCATCCGAAGATCCACCTTGACGCACAGAGAAATCAAATCTTCTAATGGATCCGGCAGATCTCTAGTAACCAGCTCATCTTTCAGCCGGTCGGAAAGACCGTTCCAGAAGGCAGCTCTCAGGGCGTCATTATTCCAGCGTAGTTCGGAAGCAATGGTCTGGAAATGAACCACATACTGGCCCACGGAACGGGCGCCTTGCCGAACATGGAGCAAATCGGAAGAAGCCGTGGTCATTCTGCCGGGTTCGTCGAAAATCCTTCGAAAGGACGAGATGAAGTTGGTATAGTTGGAAACCATGGGATCGGACCGTTCCCATAGTGGAGACACCCAATCCAGAGCAGAACCTTCCAATAAAGAAATGATATATGCTACCTTGGACCGGTCTGTAGGAAAGTTGTGTGCAAGTAGCTCGAAATGTACCTCGCATTGGTTCAAGAAACCGCGGCAATTTTTGGGATTCCCATTATAGCGGGACGGAGTAGGCAACTGAAGACGTGGAGTGATACCAGCCGATGGTTGAACATTACTGGCAACGACAACTGGTGCGACCACTGGAGCAGGAGCCGGAATTACTGAGGCCAGAGACGCCTGGATCTGATCCAGACGTCCGGACAACTGCTGGAGGTACTGCATCACCTGGCCTTGCGCCGCCTCCTGACTTTGTACTCGGGAAGCCAGGTTCTGGATGGCACTCGAGTCCGTGTTCCGAATCCCCGAGTCCATTAGGCCTGAGTATACTATCACTGACCTGGTTTGGGAGTGTTGTGGACTCGGGGCTTCTTCCGATGACCGGGAAGAGGAACCGCCACTGGGTCGCAGTAGGGATGGCCGGATGTAGGTCTTCCTCATGCAGGACTACGTCGGCAGGCGGGAGGCACAGAGGAGTTCTTGACGGTCTCCTGTAAGACAAGACTCGTAGAAATACTGAAGGCTGGGGTACTGAGATATTAGAGGTACCGTGATGTCGGAGGCTCCGCGGTATTGGGGTTCTGAGGTGCTGGAAGTACAGGGCGTGCTAGGAGGCCCCTGGAGGTACGGAGATGCTTGGAGGCACGAGGTGCTTGGAGGCACGGAGGTGCTTGGAGGCACGGAGGTGCTTGGAGGCACGGGGTGCTTGGAGGCACGGAGGTGCTTGAAGGCACGAGGTGCTTGGAGGCACGGAGGTGCTTGGAGGCACGGAGGTGCTTGGAGGCACGGAGGTGCTTGGAGGCACGAGGCGCTTGGAGGCACGGGGTGCTTGGAGGCACGGAGGTGCTTGGAGGCACGGAGGTGCTTGGAGGCACGGAGGTGCTTGGAGGCACGGGATGCTTGGAGGTACAGGATGCTTGGAGGCACAGGGTGCTTGGAGGCACGGAGGTGCTTGGAGGCACGGAGGTGCTTGGAGGCACGGAGGTGCTTGGAGGCACGGGATGCTTGGAGGTACAGGATGCTTGGAGGCACAGGACGAGCTTGGAGGCACAGGATGCTTGGAGGCACAGGACGAGGGAGCTCTGGAATCACAGCTTCCGAAGGAGAAACGAAGATACTCAGGCACCGGATCTCTGCCTGGTATCCGCTTTTAAACTCCCCGCCCCAGCCTGATTGACGGAGCAGGCAGGTGACGTCAGACCTGCTCCGCCTGCTTGCCCTCACTTGCGATGGCGGCGTCCCTGCTTCCGGGAAGCCGCCGGGGAGCAGCGCCGACCCGCCACTGAATCCGGAGACCGCCAGGGGGAACGAGGCGCCGGGCAGACCAGACCACCCGTAGGGACAAGCGCGGCCGCCGCGGCCGCTGCAGGTTTGTAACAAGGAGAACCTTGTGTTTGCCCATTCGGTGCTGCTGAGTCATCCGCACTCTCCCGCCCGTTTGGGAGCTTTGGAAAATCCCCATGGTCCTTACGGAGGACCCAGCATCCACTAGGATGTTAGAGAAAATAAGAATTTACTCACCGGTAATTCTATTTCTCGTAGTCTGTAGTGGATGCTGGGCGCCCGTCCCAAGTGCGGACTTTCTGCAATACATGTATATAGTTATTGCTTAATAAGGGTTATTGTTATGAGACATCTGTTGAATGAGGCTCAGTTGTTGTTCATACTGTTAACTGGGTATGGTTATCACAAGTTGTACGGTGTGATTGGTGTGGCTGGTATGAGTCTTAGCCTGGATTCCAAAATCCTTTCCTTGTAATGTTAGCTCTTCCGGGCACAGTTTCCCTAACTGAGGTCTGGAGGAGGGGCATAGAGGGAGGAGCCAGTGCACACCAGATAGTACCTAATCTTTCTTTTAGAGTGCCGAGTCTCCTGCGGAGCCCGTCTATTCCCCATGGTCCTTACGGAGTCCCCAGCATCCACTACGGACTGCGAGAAATAGAATTACTGGTGAGTAAATTCTTATTTAATCTTATACGTAATGCCCCACCCGTAGTAGTAGCATCCTTATACATAATGCCCCCCCAGTAGTAGTAGTGTCCTTATACATAATGCCCCCCCAAGTAGTAGTAGTGTCCTTATACATAATGCCCCCCCCAGTAGTAGTAGCATCCTTATACATAATGCCCCCCCAGTAGTAGTAGCATCCTTATACATAATGCCCCCCGTAGTAGTAGTGTCCTTATACATAATGCCCCCCCCTGTAGTAGTAGTGTCCTTATATATAATTCCCCCCTGTAGTAGTAGTAGTGTCCTTATACATAATGCCCCCCAGTAGTAGTAGCATCCTTATACATAATGCACCCCCAGTAGTAGTAGCGTCCTTACACGTTATGCCCCCCTGTAGTATTAGTGTCCTTATACATAATGCCCCCCCAGTAGTAGTAGTGTCCTTATACATAATGCCCCCCAGTAGTAGTAGCGTCCTTATAAGTAATGCCCCCCCAGTAGTAGACGCGTCCTTATACGTAATACCCCCCAGAAGTAGTAGCGTAATTATACGTAGTGCACCCCCAGTAGTAGCAGCATCCTTATACATAGTGCACCCCCAGTAGTATTAGTGTTCTTATACGTAATGCCATCCCAGTAGTAGTAGCGTCCTTATACGTAATGCCATCCCAGTAGTAGTAGCGTCCTTATACGTAGTGCACCCCAGTAGTAGTATCGTCCTTATACGTAATGCCCCCCCAGTAGTAGTAGCAGCGTCCTTATACGTAGTGCACCCCCAGTAGTAGTAGCGTCCTTATACGTAGTGCACCTCCAGTAGTAGTATTGTCCTTATACGTAATGCCCCCCAGTAGTAGTAGCAGCGTCCTTATACATAGTGCACCCCCAGTAGTAGTATCGTCCTTATATGTAGTGCACCCCAGTAGTAGTATCGTCCTAATACGTAATGGCCCCCTTAATAGTAGCGTTGTTACACGTAATGCCCCCTGTAGTAATAGCGTCCTTATACGTAATGCCTCCCCAGTAGTGGCGTCCATAGAGCGCGCGCACAGACATACCTCACACACACAATTCACACATATATACACACACACACACACACACACACACCCACCATACACACACACACACACACACACACTTCTCTCTCACCCTCCACTTACCTAATCCAGTCTCCCTCTGTACAGCAGCCAGGTCCGTGTAGCCCCGCCCCCTTATGACCCGTTTAACCACACCACTTCCCTCCCGTGTAGCTCCGCCCCCTTCTGTCCTTCTGTCCCGTACTCAGCGCTTTCACACAGATGAGATGAGGTGAGGGGAGGGAGGAGGCGTTTCATGCTGCAGGTACCCGCTGCCAGTGCCTGTCATACAGTGACAGACACAGCAGTGGCAGCAGCAGTAGCAGGGGGGTCAGGACGGCGCAGCAGGGAAGGGATGCTGAGCAGGGGGAGCGCCTATCCGTCCCAGCGCCTCCCTGCACTGCATCCCTTTGATGAGCGGGTAGCGCCTGGCCTGACTCCAGGACATCGCTGGCCGTCTTGCCCACAGTGGCAGGGAGCCAGCCACATCTGCTCCCTCCCCTCTCCCTGCCCAGGAAGAAGATCCCACTGGGCATGGCCCTCGAAGGTCA
Source organism: Pseudophryne corroboree (assembly GCF_028390025.1). Lineage (NCBI taxonomy): Eukaryota > Metazoa > Chordata > Amphibia > Anura > Myobatrachidae > Pseudophryne > Pseudophryne corroboree. The sequence goes on along the minus strand of NC_086449.1, from coordinate 48,954,885 downwards.
CTTCGCAGACCGAGCCGTGACCAACAACATCAGGCGGGGCAAAAGAAGAGAAAGTAATGTCTCTCCAGATGCCCAGCACCCATGTTTGACATGCTGCCTTTATGTATTTTGTTTTTGGCTTGTGTGGCCAGAATGGACAACTCCCTCATGATGAAAGGGGGTTGTTGTTTTGTTTTTTGTTTTTCAGCCTGTGAGTTATTTTCCTGTACACTTGATCCATCTTCCTCGTCCTAGCGTGCTGTGTATGTTTGGGTTTGTGTATTGTGGCCAGAATCTACCTCAGTTTTCAAAAAAGTATCCTCTGGCTGGGGGTTCACAACATATATTTTTGTTATGATTAAAAATTGCATTTTGCCAGTAGATGGGGGCAACACAGTACTGGGTTCTGTTATGTAAAAATCACCACTGGCAGCTGTTTGTTGCTATGACCAATTTTATTTTCATGCTAATTTCTAGCCATGTTGGCTTTTTGAATTGCTATAATTTCTTAAGTAAAGCAAAAATTTTCAAAAAAAATGCTTGTGTTTTTTTTAAGGTTATGCACTATTGAAAAATGTGAACAGTAAATTGCATATTGACATTTGTGGTACAAGGGAACAATCATAGAATATTCTTAAAAACATTGTAAACTCTAATTTAGTAAATGTATGCCTTTCACAACACCTAACTGTGCCAAGAAATAAAAACAACATTTTAAATCAACTTGGGGTAACATGCCATAGTATTACAAAGGGTCACATGTTCCAAGAATAAAATAAGTGTGTTATTAAGTAACATTAAGTGTAGGCTGCATTATGTGGCTCATGTTGTTTGGTATGTACAAAGGAAGATGGCAATGCAGAAAACATGGCATGTTGCCATTTAGCTGATGTAGTTTATACATCTTGATGAAGGGTACAACTTTATAAAACATGCTGTTAACATCAAAGTATTTTCAACAACAATAAAAAAAAGTACATTATTTGTGAGTGTGTCAGATTTAGACATGGTAAATGATAAATTGTTATGTGTGAAAACAGTTGCTGATAACAGTCATTTGTAACTGCAGTGTTTGGCAAGTAATTGCTCAACAGGTGACTTATACCCCTTTCACACCGCAGCTATAACCTGGTAAATTGCCATTTTTTAAGCCTTCTAAAGCGGTTCTAGATGCGGTGTGAAAGTGCCACTTTGAATTTACTGATTACTGGTATTTTAAAATGGTTAAAAAAGAGTCCTACACGGTTCAGACCCGTTTCATTGTGCAGTGTGAAAGGCTCAGAAATGGTATTTCCAAGCCACAGAAGGCGATAGGCTGTCTCCATGCGTGATGTCACCAGGCAGAAGCAGGAAATAACTGGAGGAAACACATGAGAGTGAAGAAGCATTTTATTATACAGAATACAGTTTAAAATGGCAAATTGGAGTGATGAGGAGGTTAGGGAGCTGCTTAGGATCAGAGGGGATGAAGAAATATGTAGACAAATCACTGGGACAGTGAAGTAATCTACATAAACATGGTAAAGATGCTTGAAGCTGCTGGGTTGCATCATACGACTTGCCAAATTATTAATAATTAATTAATTAATAATTATTAATAATTAGAGATGAGCGGGTTCGGTTCCTCGGAATCCGAACCCGCCCGAACTTCATTTTTTTTTACACGGGGCCGAGCGACTCGGATCTTCCCGCCTTGCTCGGATAACCCGAGCACGCCCGAACGTCATCATCCCGCTGTCGGATTCTCGCGAGGCTCGGATTCTATCGCGAGACTCGGATTCTATATAAGGAGCCGCGTGTCGCCGCCATTTTCACACGTGCATTGAGATTCATAGGGAGAGGACGTGGCTGGCGTCCTCTCCGTTTATAGAGAAGAGAGTGAGACAGTAGAGAGAGACACAGTAGTAATTTTGGGGAGCATTAGGAGGAGTACTAGTAGTAGTTACTTGCTGAAGTGATAGATAGTGTGACTGTATTATCTGACTTGTGGGGGAGACACTGACAGTGGGGAGCAGTTAGAGTCTGAGAGCAGGACTCAGGAGTACATATAACGTACAGTGCACACTTTTGCTGCCAGAGTGCCACACTGCATTGTGACCACACTGACCACCAGTATAATATATATTGTGATTGTCTGCTTAGGAGTACTACTTGCAAGTTGCTGATAGTGTGACCAGTGACCTGACCACCAGTTTAATAATCACCACCAGTGAGTTTAATATATATAATATATATATATATATATATATAATTGTATATAATATATATATAATATTGTATACCACCTACCCGTGTTTTTTTTCTTTTTCTTTCTTCTTTATACATACTACTTAGTAGCTTACTGTAGCAGTCTGCGGTGCTGCTGAGCTGACAGTGTCCAGCAGGTCCGTCATCAGTCATTACATAATAAATATATCTACCTGTCCGGCTGCAGTACTAGTGATATTATATATATATATATATATATATATATATAATAAGAATTTACTTACCGATAATTCTATTTCTCGGAGTCCGTAGTGGATGCTGGGGTTCCTGAAAGGACCATGGGGAATAGCGGCTCCGCAGGAGACAGGGCACAAAAAAGTAAAGCTTTACTAGGTCAGGTGGTGTGCACTGGCTCCTCCCCCCATGACCCTCCTCCAGACTCCAGTTAGGTACTGTGCCCGGACGAGCATACACAATAAGGGAGGCATTTTGAATCCCGGGTAAGACTCATACCAGCCACACCAATCACACCGTACAACTTGTGATCTAAACCCAGTTAACAGTATGACAACAGAAAGGGCCTCTTAAAGATGGCTCCTTAACAATAACCCGAATTAGTTAACAATAACTATGTACAAGTATTGCAGATAATCCGCACTTGGGATGGGCGCCCAGCATCCACTACGGACTCCGAGAAATAGAATTATCGGTAAGTAAATTCTTATTTTCTCTATCGTCCTAAGTGGATGCTGGGGTTCCTGAAAGGACCATGGGGATTATACCAAAGCTCCCAAACGGGCGGGAGAGTGCGGATGACTCTGCAGCACCGAATGAGAGAACTCCAGGTCCTCCTTTGCCAGGGTATCAAATTTGTAAAATTTTACAAACGTGTTCTCCCCCGACCACGTAGCTGCTCGGCAGAGTTGTAATGCCGAGACCCCTCGGGCAGCCGCCCAAGATGAGCCCACCTTCCTTGTGGAGTGGGCTTTTACAGTTTTAGGCTGTGGCAGGCCTGCCACAGAATGTGCAAGTTGAATTGTGTTACAAATCCAACGAGCAATCGACTGCTTTGAAGCAGGTGCGCCCAACTTGTTGGGTGCATACAATATAAACAGCGAGTCAGATTTTCTGACTCCAGCCGTCCTTGCAATGTATATTTTTAAGGCTCTGACAACGTCCAACAACTTGGAGTCCTCCAAGTCGCTAGTGGCCGCAGGCACCACAATAGGTTGGTTCAGATGAAATGCTGATACCACTTTAGGGAGAAAATGCGGACGAGTCCGCAGTTCTGCCCTATCCGAATGGAAGATTAGATAAGGACTTTTATAAGATAAAGCCGCCAATTCAGATACTCTCCTGGCAGAGGCCAGGGCTAGTAACATAGTCACTTTCAATGTGAGATATTTCAAATCCACCTTTTTCAATGGTTCAAACCAATGGGATTTGAGGAAATCTAAAACTACATTTAGATCCCACGGTGCCACCGGAGGCACCACAGGAGGCTGTATATGCAGTACTCCCTTGACAAAAGTCTGGACCTCAGGGACAGAGGCCAATTCTTTTTGGAAGAATATTGACAGGGCCGAAATTTGAACCTTAATGGATCCCAATTTGAGACCCATAGATAATCCTGATTGCAGGAAATGTAGGAAACGACCCAGTTGGAATTCCTCCGTCGGAACCCTCCGATCCTCGCACCACGCTACATATTTTCGCCAAATGCGGTGATAATGTTTCACGGTGACTTCCTTCCGTGCCTTAATCAAGGTAGGAATGACTTCTTCTGGAATGCCTTTCCCTTTTAGGATCTGGCGTTCAACCGCCATGCCGTCAAACGCAGCCGCGGTAAGTCTTGAAAAAGACAGGGACCCTGCTGTAGCAGGTCCCTTCTCAGAGGTAGAGGCCACGGTTCGTCCGTGAGCATCTCTTGAAGTTCCGGATACCAAGTCCTTCTCGGCCAATCCGGAACCACTAGTATTGTTCTTACTCTTCTTTGCCGTATGATCTTCAATACCTTTGGTATGAGCGGCAGAGGAGGAAACACATACACTGACTGGTACACCCAAGGAGTTACCAGTGCGTCCACAGCTATTGCCTGTGGATCTCTTGACCTGGCGCAATATTTGTCCAGTTTCTTGTTGAGGCGAGACGCCATCATGTCTACAATTTGTCTTTCCCAACGGTCTATTAACATGTTGAAGACTTCTGGATGTAGACCCCACTCTCCCGGATGAAGATCGTGTCTGCTGAGGAAGTCTGCTTCCCAGTTGTCCACGCCCGGGATGAACACTGCTGACAGTGCTATCACGTGATTCTCCGCCCAGCGAAGAATCTTGGCAGCTTCTGCCATTGCACTCCTGCTTCTTGTGCCGCCCTGCCTGTTTACATGGGCGACCGCCGTGATGTTGTCCGACTGAATCAACACCGGCTTTCCTTGCAGGAGAAGTTCCGCCTGGCTTAGAGCATTGTAGATTGCTCTTAGTTCCAGAATGTTTATGTGAAGAGACTTTTCCAGACTCGTCCATACTCCCTGGAAGTTTCTTCCTTGTGTGACTGCTCCCCAGCCTCTCAGGCTGGCGTCCGTGGTCACCAGGATCCAATCCTGAATGCCGAATCTGCGGCCTTCTAATAGGTGAGCCTTCTGCAACCACCACAGAAGTGACACCCTTGTCTTTGGTGACAGGGTTATTCGCAGGTGCATCTGCAGATGCGACCCTGACCATTTGTCCAACAGATCCCTTTGGAATATTCTTGCATGGAATCTGCCGAATGGAATTGCTTCGTAAGAAGCCACCATTTTTCCCAGGACTCTTGTGCATTGATGTACTGACACTTTTCCTGGTTTTAGGAGGTTCCTGACCAGATCGGATAACTCCTTGGCTTTTTCCTCTGGAAGGAAAACCTTTTTCTGAACCGTGTCCAGAATCATTCCTAGGAACAGCAGACGAGTTGTCGGGATTAAATGGGATTTTGGAATATTCAGAATCCACCCGTGTTGTCTTAGCACCTCTTGAGATAGTGCTAAAGCTGTCTCCAGCTGTTCTCTGGACCTTGCCCTTATTAGGAGATCGTCCAAGTATGGGATAACTAATACGCCTTTTCTTCGAAGAAGAATCATCATCTCGGCCATTACCTTGGTAAAGACCCGAGGCGCCGTGGACAATCCGAACGGCAGCGTCTGAAACTGATAGTGACAGTTTTGAACAATGAACCTGAGGTACCCCTGGTGTGCGGGGTAAATCGGAACGTGTAGATACGCATCCTTGATGTCCAAGGATACCATAAAGTCCCCTTCTTCCAGGTTCGCTATCACTGCTCTGAGTGACTCCATCTTGAACTTGAACTTTTTTATGTAGAGGTTCAAGGACTTCAGATTTAGAATAGGCCTTACCGAGCCATCCGGCTTTGGTACCACAAATAGAGTGGAATAATACCCCTTTCCTTGTTGTAATAGGGGTACTTTGACTATCACCTGCTGAGCGTACAGCTTGTGAATGGCTTCCAACACCCTCTCCCTTTCGGAAGAGACGGTTGGTAAGGCAGACTTCAGGAAACGATGAGGAGGATCCGTCTCTAATTCCAACCTGTACCCCTGAGATATTATCTGCAGGATCCAGGGGTCTACCTGCGAGTGAGCCCACTGCGCGCTGTAATTTTTGAGACGGCCCCCCACTGTCCGCGAGTCCGCTTGAGAGGCCCCAGCGTCATGCTGAGGTTTTTGCAGGAGCCGGGGAGGGCTTCTGTTCCTGGGAAGGAGCTGCCTGTTGGTGTCTCTTCCCTCTTCCTCTGCCTCGTGGCAGGTACGACAAGCCCTTTGCTCTCTTATTTTTGTAGGAGCGAAAAGGCTGCGGTTGAAAGGTCGGTGCCTTTCTCTGTTGGGGAGTGACTTGAGGTAAAAAAGTGGATTTCCCGGCAGTAGCCGTGGCCACCAAGTCTGATAGACCAACTCCAAATAACTCCTCCCCTTTATACGGCAAAACCTCCATGTGACGTTTTGAATCCGCATCGCCTGTCCACTGTCGTGTCCATAAGGCTCTTCTGGCTGAAATGGACATAGCACTCACCCGAGATGCCAGTGTGCAAATATCCCTCTGTGCATCACGCATATAGATAAATGCATCCTTTATTTGTTCTAACGACAGTAAAACATTGTCCCTATCTAGGGTATCAATATTTTCAATCAGGGATTCTGACCAAACTACTCCAGCACTGCACATCCAGGCAGTTGCTATAGCTGGTCGTAGTATAACACCTGCATGTGTGTATATATTCTTTTGAATAACTTCCATCTTTCTATCTGATGGATCCTTAAGTGCGGCCGTCTCAGGAGAGGGTAACGCCACTTGTTTGGATAAGCGTGTGAGCGCCTTGTCCACCTTAGGGGGTGTTTCCCAGCGCGCCCTAACCTCTGGCGGGAAAGGGTATAATGCCAATAACTTTTTTGAAATTATCAACTTTTTATCAGGAGCAACCCACGCTTCATCACACACGTCATTTAATTCTTCTGATTCAGGAAAAACTGTTTGTAGTTTTTTCACACCATACATAATACCCTGTTTTACGGTATCTGTAGTATCAGCTAAATGTAACGTCTCCTTCATTGCCAAAATCATATAACGTGTGGCCCTACTGGAAAATACGTTTGAATTTCTACCGTCGTCACTGGAATCAGTGCCCGTGTCTGGGTCTGTGTCGACCGACTGAGGCAAAGGGCGTTTTACAGCCCCTGACGGTGTTTGAGGCGCCTGGACAGGCATTAATTGATTGTCCGGCCGCCTCATGTCCTCAACTGACTGTTTAAGGGAAGATAAACCATCACGTAATTCCACAAATAAAGGCATCCATTCTGGTGTCGACCCCCTGGGGGGTGACATCTGCATATTTGGCAATTGCTCCGCCTCCACACCAATATCGTCCTCATACATGTCGACACCACGTACCGACACACACCGCAAACTCACAGGGAATGCTCTAATGAAGACAGGACCCACTAGCCCTTTTGGGGAGACAGAGGGAGAGTCTGCCAGCACACACCACAAAGCGCTATATATACAAGGGATATCCTTATATTAAGTGCTCCCTTATAGCTGCTTTAATATATATATATATAGCCATTAATGTGCCCCCCCTCTCTGTTTTACCCTGTTTCTGTAGTGCAGTGCAGGGGAGAGACCTGGGAGCCGTTCTGACCAGCGGAGCTGTGACAGAAAATGGCGCCGTGTGCTGAGGAGATAGGCCCCGCCCCTTTTTCGGCGGGTTCTTCTCCCGCTATTTTTCCAGTCAGGCAGGGGTTAAATATCTCCATATAGCCCCTATGGGCTATATGTGAGGTATTTTTAGCCTTGTATAAGGTTTATATTTGCCTCTCAGAGCGCCCCCCCCCAGCGCTCTGCACCCTCAGTGACTGCCCAGTGAAGTGTGCTGAGAGGAAAATGGCGCACAGCTGCAGTGCTGTGCGCTACCTTATGAAGACTGAGGAGTCTTCAGCCGCCGGTTTCCGGACCTCTTCACGCTTCAGCATCTGCAAGGGGGTCGGCGGCGCGGCTCCGGGACCGGACTCCACGGCTGGGCCTGTGTTCGATCCCTCTGGAGCTAATGGTGTCCAGTAGCCAAGCAGCAAATCCACTCTGCATGCAGGTGAGTTTACTACTTTCCCCCTAAGTCCCACGTTGCAGTGATCCTGTTGCCAGCAGGACTCACTGTAAAGAAAAAAAAAACCTAAACTAAACTTTCTCTAAGCAGCTCTTTAGGAGAGCCACCTAGATTGCACCCTTCTCGTTCGGGCACAAAATCTAACTGGAGTCTGGAGGAGGGTCATGGGGGGAGGAGCCAGTGCACACCACCTGACCTAGTAAAGCTTTACTTTTTTGTGCCCTGTCTCCTGCGGAGCTGCTATTCCCCATGGTCCTTTCAGGAACCCCAGCATCCACTTAGGACGATAGAGAAATAATGATTTCATCTCATTATCATCCAGTCTATATTAGCAGCAGACAGAGTACGGTAGTCCACGGCTGTAGCTACCTCTGTGTCTTTTAGTTGTGCCTATTAAAATATGGAGAACAAAAATGTTGAGGTTCCAAAATTAGGGAAAGATCAAGATCCACTTCCACCTCGTGCTGAAGCTGCTGCCACTAAGGAAGAGAGCCCTAGGGACGACCATATAAAGAAGATGTGTGTTGACGTTCATGCTTGCACAATAGATATATAGCAAATCATAAATTAAATATGTAGACTATTATAAATATAACACTGAATATATCTCTAGCATTGGTTTTTAAACTTGTTTGTCTTTTTAGTTTAGGAATATATATAGTGACATGTTAACACGTGTGTATGTCCACAGATTAATTTTTTTACAGATTAGCACTGATTTTTGTTTGGATTTTATCACTTTTTATGCCCTGTATTTATATATGTCCTATTGCTTAAGAGAATTTTCACTTTATTGCAGTGACCACAGGGGGGCGCACACCGGACTCCCGGGAGGCTCTGAGAGCCGCGTCTGGTTACTATGGAGACTCTGGTAACCAGCCGGACGGGCGCACAGATGACGTCATATCCAGGAGGACGCCAGGCGGGCCGAACGGAAGGACGATGGACGCCGACACCTGAGGGTTACCTGCATCTTATAAAAGGTATGTCAGAATATATCTGTTCACAATGCTGTATATTTATCACATTGCACTGTGTGTAACTGCGTCCTGACGAAAAGGCCGGGAGGCCTTGAAACATTGACGACTGTTCTATGGATTTTCACTAAAAATTTATTTATATGAAAAACTGGAGTGCCGCCCTAAATTCTTATTCTTATTTATAAGAACCTTGTGACTATATATATATATATATATATATATATTGATTTCATCTCATTATCATCCAGTCTATATTAGCAGCAGACACAGTACGGTAGTCCACAGCTGTAGCTACCTCTGTGTCGGCACTCGGCAGTCGCTCGTCCATCCATAATTGTATACCACCTACCCGTGGGTTTTTTTTTTCTTCTTTATACATACTACTATAGTAGCTTACTGTAGCAGTCTGCGGTGCTGCTGAGCTGACAGTGTCCAGCAGGTCCGTCATCAGTCATTACATAATAAATATATCTACCTGTCCGGCTGCAGTACTAGTGATATTATATATATATATATATATATATATATATATATTGATTTCATCTCATTATCATCCAGTCTATATTAGCAGCAGACACAGTACGGTAGTCCACGGCTGTAGCTACCTCTGTGTCGGCACTCGGCAGTCGCTCGTCCATCCATAATTGTATACCACCTACCCGTGGTTTTTTTTTTCTTTCTTCTTTATACATACTACTATAGTAGCTTACTGTAGCAGTCTGCGGTGCTGCTGAGCTGACAGTGTCCAGCAGGTCCGTCATCAGTCATTACATAATAAATATATCTATCTGTCCGGCTGCAGTACTAGTGATATTATATATATATATATATATATATATATATTGATTTCATCTCATCATCCAGTCTATATTAGCAGCAGACACAGTACGGTAGTCCATGGCTGTAGCTACCTCTGTGTCGGCAATTGGCAGTCGATCGTCCATCCATAATTGTATACCACCTACCTGTGGTTTTTTTTTTTCTTTCTTCTTTATACATACTACTATAGTAGCTTACTGTAGCAGTCTGCGGTGCTGCTGAGCTGACAGTGTCCAGCAGGTCCGTCATCAGTCATTACATAATAAATATATCTACCTGTCCGGCTGCAGTACTAGTGATATTATATATATATATATATATATATATATTGATTTCATCTCATTATCATCCAGTCTATATTAGCAGCAGACACAGTACGGTAGTCCACGGCTGTAGCTACCTCTGTGTCTTTTAGTTGTGCCTATTAAAATATGGAGAACAAAAATGTTGAGGTTCCAAAATTAGGGAAAGATCAAGATCCACTTCCACCTCGTGCTGAAGCTGCTGCCACTAGTCATGGCCGAGACGATGAAATGCCAGCAACGTCGTCTGCCAAGGCCGATGCCCAATGTCATAGTACAGAGCATGTAAAATCCAAAACACCAAATATCAGGAAAAAAAGGACTCCAAAATCTAAAATAAAATTGTCGGAGGAGAAGCGTAAACTTGCCAATATGCCATTTACCACACGGAGTGGCAAGGAACGGCTGAGGCCCTGGCCTATGTTCATGGCTAGTGGTTCAGCTTCACATGAGGATGGAAGCACTCAGCCTCTCGCTAGAAAAATGAAAAGGCTCAAGCTGGCAAAAGCAGTAGCACCGCAAAGAACTGTGCGTTCTTCGAAATCCCAAATCCACAAGGAGAGTCCAATTGTGTCGGTTGCGATGCCTGACCTTCCCAACACTGGACGTGAAGAGCATGCGCCTTCCACCATTTGCACGCCCCCTGCAAGTGCTGGAAGGAGCACCCGCAGTCCAGTTCCTGATTGTCAGATTGAAGATGTCAGTGTTGAAGTACACCAGGATGAGAAGGATATGGGTGTTGCTGACGCTGGGGAGGAAATTGACCAGGAGGATTCTGATGGTGAGGTGGTTTGTTTAAGTCCGGCACCCGGGGAGACACCTGTTGTCCGTGGGAGGAATATGGCCATTGACATGCCTGGTGAAAATACCAAAAAAATCAGCTCTTCGGTGTGGAAGTATTTCAACAGAAATGCGGACAACAGGTGTCAAGCCGTGTGTTGCCTTTGTCAAGCTGTAATAAGTAGGGGTAAGGACGTTAACCACCTCGGAACATCCTCCCTTATACGTCACCTGCAGCGCATTCATAATAAGTCAGTGACAAGTTCAAAAACTTTGGGTGACAACGGAAGCAGTCCACTGACCAGTAAATCCCTTCCTCTTGTAACCAAGCTCACGCAAACCACCCCACCAACTCCCTCAGTGTCAATTTCCTCCTTCCCCAGGAATGCCAATAGTCCTGCAGGCCATGTCACTGGCAATTCTGACGATTCCTCTCCTGCCTGGGATTCCTCCGATGCATCCTTGCGTGTAACGCCTACTGCTGCTGGTGCTGCTGTTGTTGCTGCTGGGAGTCGATGGTCATCCCAGAGGGGAAGTCGTAAGCCCACTTGTACTACTTCCAGTAAGCAATTGACTGTCCAACAGTCCTTTGCGAGGAAGATGAAATATCACAGCAGTCATCCTGTTGCAAAGCGGATAACTGAGGCCTTGACAACTATGTTGGTGTTAGACGTGCGTCCGGTATCCGCCGTTAGTTCACAGGGAACTAGACAATTTCTTGAGGTAGTGTGCCCCCGTTACCAAATACCATCTAGGTTCCACTTCTCTAGGCAGGCGATACCGAGAATGTACACGGACGTCAGAAAAAGACTCACCGGTGTCCTAAAAAATGCAGTTGTACCCAATGTCCACTTAACCACGGACATGTGGACAAGTGGAGCAGGGCAGGGTCAGGACTATATGACTGTGACAGCCCACTGGGTAGATGTATGGACTCCCGCCGCAAGAACAGCAGCGGCGGCACCAGTAGCAGCATCTCGCAAACGCCAACTCTTTCCTAGGCAGGCTACGCTTTGTATCTCCGGTTTCCAGAATACGCACACAGCTGAAAACCTCTTACGGCAACTGAGGAAGATCATCGCGGAATGGCTTACCCCAATTGGACTCTCCTGTGGATTTGTGGCCAGCAATATTGTGTGTGCATTAAATATGGGCAAATTCCAGCACGTCCCATGTTTTGCACATACCTTGAATTTGGTGGTGCAGAATTTTTTTTAAAACAACAGGGGCGTGCAAGAGATGCTGTCGGTGGTCAGAAGAATTGCGGGACACTTTCGGCGTACAGGCACCACGTACAGAAGACTGGAGCAACACCAAAAACGCCTGAACCTGCCCTGCCATCATCTGAAGCAAGAAGTGGTAACGAGGTGGAATTCAACCCTATATATGCTTCAGAGGTTGGAGGAGCAGCAAAAGGCCATTCTAGCCTATACAATTCAGCACGATATAGGAGGTGGAATGCACCTGTCTCAAGCGCAGTGGAGAATGATTTCAACGTTGTGCAAGGTTCTGATGCCCTTTGAACTTGCCACACGTGAAGTCAGTTCAGACACTGCCAGCCTGAGTCAGGTCATTCCCCTCATCAGGCTTTTGCAGAAGAAGCTGGAGACATTGAAGGAGGAGCTAACACGGAGCGATTCCGCTAGGCATGTGGGACTTGTGGATGGAGCCCTTAATTCGCTTAACAAGGATTCACGAGTGGTCAATCTGTTGAAATCAGAGCACTACATTTTGGCCACCGTGCTCGATCCTAGATTTAAAACCTTCCTTGGATCTCTCTTTCCGGCAAACACAAGTCTGCTGGGGTTCAAAGACCTGCTGGTGAGAAAATTGTCAAGTCAAGCGGAACGCGACCTGTCAACATCTCCTCCTTCACATTCTCCCGCAACTGGGGGTGCGAGGAAAAGGCTCAGAATTCCGAGCCCACCCGCTGGCGGTGATGCAGAGCAGTCTGGAGCGACTGCTGATGCTGACATCTGGTCCGGACTGAAGGACCTGACAACGATTACGGACATGTCGTCTACTGTCACTGCATATGATTCTCTCACCATTGAAAGAATGGTGGAGGATTATATGAGTGACCGCATCCAAGTAGGCACGTCACACAGTCCGTACTTATACTGGCAGGAAAAAGAGGCAATTTGGAGGCCCTTGCACAAACTGGCTTTATTCTACCTAAGTTGCCCTCCCACAAGTGTGTACTCCGAAAGAGTGTTTAGTGCCGCCGCTCACCTTGTCAGCAATCGGCGTACAAGGTTACTTCCAGAAAATGTGGAGAAGATGATGTTCATTAAAATGAATTATAATCAATTCCTCCGTGGAGACATTGACCAGCAGCAATTGCCTCCACAAAGTACACAGGGAGCTGAGATGGTGGATTCCAGTGGGGACGAATTGATAATCTGTGAGGAGGGGGATGTACACGGTGATATATCGGAGGATGATGATGAGGTGGACATCTTGCCTCTGTAGAGCCAGTTTGTGCAAGGAGAGATTAATTGCTTCTTTTTTGGTGGGGGTCCAAACCAACCCGTCATTTCAGTCACAGTCGTGTGGCAGACCCTGTCACTGAAATGATGGGTTGGTTACAGTGTGCATGTCCTGTTTATACAACATAAGGGTGGGTGGGAGGGCCCAAGGACAATTCCATCTTGCACCTCTTTTTTCTTTAATTTTTCTTTGTGTCATGTGCTGTTTGTGGAGTATTTTTTTGAAGGGCCATCCTGCGTGACACTGCAGTGCCACTCCTAGATGGGCCAGGTGTTTGTGTCGGCCACTAGGGTCGCTTAGCTTACTCACACAGCTACCTCATTGCGCCTCTTTTTTTCTTTGCGTCATGTGCTGTTTGGGGAGTGTTTTTTGGAAGGGCCATCCTGCGTGACACTGCAGTGCCACTCCTAGATGGGCCAGGTGTTTGTGTCGGCCACTAGGGTCGCTTATCTTACTCACACAGCTACCTCATTGCGCCTCTTTTTTTCTTCTTTGCGTCATGTGCTTTTTGGGGAGTGTGTTTTGGAAGGGCCATCCTGCGTGACACTGCAGTGCCACTCCTAGATGGGCCAGGTGTTTGTGTCGGCCACTAGGGTCGCTTAGCTTACTCACACAGCTACCTCATTGCGCCTCTTTTTTTCTTTGCGTCATGTGCTGTTTGGGGAGTGTTTTTTGGAAGGGCCATCCTGCGTGACACTGCAGTGCCACTCCTAGATGGGCCAGGTGTTTGTGTCGGCCACTAGGGTCGCTTAGCTTACTCACACAGCTACCTCATTGCGCCTCTTTTTTTCTTCTTTGCGTCATGTGCTGTTTGGGGAGTGTTTTTTGGAAGGGCCATCCTGCGTGACACTGCAGTGCCACTCCTAGATGGGCCAGGTGTTTGGGTCGGCCACTAGGGTCGCTTAGCTTACTCACACAGCTACCTCATTGCGCCTCTTTTTTTCTTCTTTGCGTCATGTGCTGTTTGGGGAGTGTTTATTGGAAGGGCCATCCTGCGTGACACTGCAGTGCCACTCCTAGATGGGCCAGGTGTTTGTGTCGGCCACTTGGGTCGCTTAGCTTACTCACACAGCTACCTCATTGCGCCTCTTTTTTTCTTCTTTGCGTCATGTGCTGTTTGGGGTGTGTTTTTTGGAAGGGCCATCCTGCGTGACACTGCAGTGCCACTCCTAGATGGGCCAGGTGTTTGTGTCGGCCACTAGGGTCGCTTAGCTTACTCACACAGCTACCTCATAGCGCCTCTTTTTTTCTTTGCGTCATGTGCTGTTTGGGGAGTGTTTTTTGGAAGGGCCATCCTGCCTGACACTGCAGTGCCACTCCTAGATGGGCCAGGTGTTTGTGTCGGCCACTAGGGTCGCTTAGCTTAGTCATCCAACGACCTCGGTGCAAATTTTAGGACTAAAAATAATATTGTGAGGTGTGAGGTATTCAGAATAGACTGAAAATGAGTGGAAATTATGGTTTTTGAGGTTAATAATACTTTGGGATCAAAATGACCCCCAAATTCTATGATTTAAGCTGTTTTTTAGGGTTTTTTGAAAAAAACACCCGAATCCAAAACACACCCGAATCCGACAATAAAAATTCGGTGAGGTTTTGCCAAAACGCGGTCGAACCCAAAACACGGCCGCGGAACCGAACCCAAAACCAAAACACAAAACCCAAAAAATTTCAAGTGCACATCTCTATTAATAATATGTGGGCTAGAAAAGTCCATTTAAAATGACAGCCACTGTTTTTTATGGGAGAAACGGGTTCAGTGTGAAAGGTACCAAAACGGTAATGAAATGGTAATATACCGGTTACAACATGCGATGTGAAGGGGGTTTAACTGCTCAGACCCGTTTTAAGAACTGTTTAAAGAACCGTTTTAAAAGCAGGGTTTGCAATGTGAAAGCAGCATTAATTTGCAAATTAATTGCTAAATAGGGGCGGGCAGACACACTTGTAGCAGTAGTTCACAAGGGCTGAGTAGCTGCAGACTTACTCCTCGGCTGCGTTCAGCTAGCGAACATTTGTTGCGTTACGCATTTTTGCACAAAACACGCCTACTGCCGTTTGCATACTCCCACACTAGCCACCTACTTTCATGCCCATATCGTTAGATTACGAAGCCAAGCCTCCGCACCGCCTCCGTCACACCCTCTTTTCGGTAGAGTAGTACATACTGAAAGTCAGTTAGTATTTTTGAACAAATATCGTTACGCTGCCTTTTGCGCACGCGCAATGCGGAACTCGCGCATGGGCAGTTTGCAAATTTCCGCCGATTGCGATGTGATGCGATGAACTGCTGCAAAGAACTCGGAATGAGGGCCTATATTCCATTGGCTGTCCTTACATACGCATCTGATAGAGAAATGGAAGGACTTGTATATCATTTTATTAGATGGTTTGTCACAGAAATGGAGATTATAATTGTATACGTATATATACACACAAGGGAGATGAAATCGTCTATGCAGTCGAATAAGACTAAGAATATTAGAGTATAAATTACTAGCTACACAAGCTATTCAGAGACTGCAAGTAGATCTGTTCACAGAGAAAGAGACACTGATACTATAATTTAATGTAGAAAATAATCAAGACAGAAATTAGTCTGTATGAAGAAAAACTGCCACGACGAGATGTGCGGCTGGCACTTTTCGTGTTTTGTGTTTTGGTTTTGGTTCTAATTCCATTTTCGTGTTTTGGTTTTGGCTTGGTTTTGCCAAAACCACCCTTTCGTGTTTTGGTTTTGGTTTTGGTTCTGGATGATTTTTGGGAAAAAACATAAAAACAGCTAAAATCACAGAATTTGGGGGTAATTTTGCTCCTACTGTATTATTAACCTCAATAACATTCATTTCCACTCATTTCCAGTCTATTCTGAACACCTCACACCTCACAATATTGTTTTTAGGCCTAAAAGTTGCACCGAGGTGTCTGTATGACTAAGCTAAGCGACACAAGTGTGTGGCACAAACACCTGGCCCATCTAGGAGTGGCACTGCAGTTGCAGACAAGATGGCACTATTCAAAAACTAGTCCCCAAACAGCACATGATGCAAAGAAGAAAAAGCAACGCAATGAGGTAGCTGTATGACTATTCTAAGCGACACAAGTGTGCGGCACAAACACCTGGCCCATCTAGGAGTGGCACTGCAGTTGCAGACAAGATGGCACTATTCAAAAACTAGTCCCCAAACAGCACATGATGCAAAGAAGAAAAAGCGACGCAATGAGGTAGCTGTATGACTATTCTAAGCGACACAAGTGTGCGGCACAAACACTTGGGCCATCTAGGAGTGGCACTGCAGTGGCAGACAGGATGGTAGATTTAAAAAATAGGCACCAAACAGCACATGATGCAAAGAAGAAAAAGAGGTGCAATGAGGTAGCTGGATGGCCAAGCTAAGCGACACAAGTGGCCGACACAAACACCTGGCCCATCTAGGAGTGGCACTGCAGTTACAGACAGAATGGCACTTAAAATAACTAGTCCCCAAACAGCACATGATGCAAAGAAGAAAAAGAGGTGCAAGATAGACTTGTCCTTGGGCCCTCCCACCCGCCCTTATATTGTATAAACAGGACATACACACTTTAACAAACCCATAATTCCAGCTACATTGTCTGCCATACAACTGTGGCTGAAATGACTGGTTTGTTTGGGACCCCACCAAAAAAGAAGCAATCAATCTCTCCTTGCACAAACTGGCTCTACAGATGCAAGATGTCCACCTCATCATCATCCTCCGATTCCTCACCCCTTTCACAGTGTAAATCCTCCTCACTGAGTATTAATTTGTCCCCACTTGCAGGGGTTGTGCAAATGGTGGAAGGAGCCACCTCTTACCGTCCAGTGTTGGGAAGGTCAGGCATCGCAACCTCTGACACACTTGGACGCTCCTTGGGGATTTGTGATACCATCTCAGAGCACACAGTTCTTTTCTGTGCTCTTTCCAGCTTAACTATTTTCATTTTTCTAGCGGGAGGATGAGAACTTCCATAGTCATGTGAAGTTGAACCACTAGCCATGAACATAGGCCAGGGCCTCAGCCGTTCCTTGCCACTCCGTGTGGTAAATGGCATATTGGCAAGTTTACGCTTCTCCTCCGACAATTTTATTTTAGATTTTTGAGTCATTTTTTTACTGATCTTTTGTGTTTTGGATTTTACATGCTCTGTACTATGACATTGGGCATCGGCCTTGGCAGACGACGTTGATGGCATTTCATCGTCTCGGCCATGACTAGTGGCAGCAGATTCAGTGGATCTTGATCTTTCCCTATTTTTTGAACCTCAACATTTTTGTTCTCCATATTTTAATGCGCACAACTAAAAGGCACCTCAGGTATACAATGGAGATGGATGGATAGTATACTTATGGATGACGAGTGACTGACGACACAGAGGTAGCTACAGCCGTGGCCTACCGTACTGCGTCTGCTAGTATAGAGATGATAATTAATGATATAAAAAAATATATATATAACTACTGTAGGTATATATAATATAATGATGGACCTGGTGGACACTGTCAGCAGACTCCTAAACTACTAGTATGAAGAAGATAGAAAAATAACCCCACCACAAGTAGGTAGGTATACAATTATGGACGAGCACTGACGACACAGAGATAGCCACAGCCGTGGACTACCGTACTGCGTCTGCTAGTCTTTATGGGCCACAACTTGCGCAACCCAGGTTTTTTCAGAGTACCCGGGTCACTTATTCAGCGCGGTTATCACCAAATATTGTATTGTGTATTGCATGCAATTGTTTTGTATAGGAGAGTGGGGTAACTAGGACATGGTTGTATGCATAAACCTAGTTATTACTTATTAGTATATGAATAAGGTGTGTAAAATAATATTACAAATATAATACCAACTGTTGTTGCTGGATGTTGATTGGAAGAGCTGGAAAGAAGAACGGGTATATGGGTAATATATGATTTATATATATATATATATATATATATATATATATATATATATATATATATGTACATATAGCAGTCAGGCATCCCAGGCAGCCTGTTATTAGAGCAATAGCTTGGGTGGAGGCACATTATTAGAATTAGTAACCTTGTCAGACATATGGGAGGGTTACACTGTCGACCTAGTGACTATCTACCTATAGTGGTAGACCCAAACATTGTCGACCTAGACACTGTGGATCCTATGATCCACACCCTTGCATTTTCCTGCTTTACTATGGGGCTGTCACCACTTCAGGAGCTGAAGGAGTTAATACAATCAGGAAGTGAGAAAGAGGCTCTGTGTGAGCTCAGAGTGGAGGACATGGATTAGGGGAAGGAGGGGGGAGGAGAAGCTTCCTGTGTGTGTGGAGAGAGGAGCAGGAGTGAGGACGCTGGTGCTGGGCTTGTTTTTCACACATTAGCTGCTTGTTTTTTATTTTAGAGTTGGCAACATTGGACACAACACATTTCAGTGGAGGCGGCGGGAGAGGAGGTGACGGTGACCGGCAGTGAGGTGAGCGATGTGCCTGGTGTATGAGAGACATCAGCGGGCACCATATATGGTATGTGTGACCAGCTCCCCACACTTGGGACCTAGGCCCTAATTCAGACCTGATCGCAAAAACAAAATCTATCTCTAATGGGAAAAACCATGTGCACTGTAGGTGGGGCAGATGTAACATGTGCAGAGTGTTAGATTTGGATGGGTTATACTGTTTCTGTGCAGGGTAAATACTGGCTGCTTTATTTTTACACTGCAATTTAGAATTCAGTTTGAACACACCCCACCCAAATCTAACTCTCTCTGCACATGTTACATCTGCCCGACCAGCACTGCAGATGATTTTGCCCATTACAGAAATATTTTGCTGTTGCAATCAGGTCTGAATTTAACCCCTTATGCAGTAAGGATTGCAATTTCTGATAAAAAGCAGTTTCTGCGATCAAATAGTTGCCGAGCAGCAATTGAGAAATAACGCCCATTGCAGAAACTGTGACCGCATCGCAATATGCAGCTGATCGCAGAACCATGCGCAATTACCGGAACATGGAAGATTTTCCTATCTGCGCCAGGTAAGGTCGGCTACAATTCTTGTGACACAAGAGGCTGGAAGTGGTCATCGCTGAATTCAGGTGCCCTCCTTAAAAACACCTGGGCATGCCACAAGGCTGAAGTTAGCTTCTTATTCGGGCAGCTTCTTATTCACTTCTTATTCAAGCTCCAGCTTCTTATTCACTTCTTATTCGAACTCCAGCTTCTTATTCAGATCATTCAGTTTTGCAAGGGTTAATGAGTCTTCTGTCACAAATTTGACACCCGAACTCCACAGAGGGTGGTCACTTACATATGACCCACTTGTATTTTGCTTGGCCCAATGCTGTTTTGGGCATGAAATACACTGGCAAAGTGGGCACAAACACCATATTTTGCCATTTTGAATAAGTAGCTGTAGTTTTGCAAGGGTTAACTAGTCTTGGGACACAAATTTGACCCCGGAAATCAAGAGGATGGTCACTTACATATGACCCACTTGTATTCTGCTTGGCCCAACCACCATATTATAATTTACTATTTTGAATATGTAGCTGTAGTTTTGCAAGGGTTAACTAGTCTTGGGCAACATATTTGATACCAGAAATCAAGGGTTAGATTAGCTCCTTATCACACAGGGGAGTCATAGAGAGCCTATGTTGAGTTAAAGTTGTCTGAAGTCAGCTCTTATCTTTGCTTGAAGGAAGCTATACTCAGCAGGATTGGGGTGACTGGTCCCAGCAAAGCCCAAGAATATTATGAGTTGAAGCTGAACCCATCTGAGCCTCCAGTTGTCAAACTGGCATGATTGGCCAAACTGAGTAAAACCTGGTTACAGATAAAAAAAAATCTTCGTAGTGTAAGTGATGGCTCTAGACCAGGCTATACGGGTATTAGACCGTGGTGTAAAACACTGGACCTTTGCAGGCTGACCCCAGACAATTGAGGAGCTAGCAGTGGTGATTGAGAGGTACCTGACCCTGGGAAATTTTAATAAAGCCAAGCAAGGGTTACAGCCAGTACCTAAGCCCAATACCCAGATCCCCATTGTTAAACCAAACAGCCCGTCTCCAGTCATATGTTTTGAGTGCAGAGAGCCCAGTCATGCACAGCGGTACTTCCTAAAGCAGGGTGAGCTAGTGGATTGCAGCTCAGGGAAAACAGCACAACCTGTATTCAGTATGGTGCCTGGAATTATTTCCCCAGCTGAAACTACCGTTTCATCTGATGGTACAGATTGAAGGCTGGGATATCTGGGCTTTGGTTGATACTGGTAGTGAATTGTCTTTCATCTCTGCTAACATGGTTCTTCCCGGGTCTGGCCAGGTTGTGCTTCTGGTAAAGATGCTATGTATACTTGGTGACATAGAAGAATGCCCATGAGTGCACCTGCCGGTGGTGATTAAAGGAAGACCAGTAAAAATGGTAGTCACAGTAGCTTCCAAACCTCCTTATCCACTAATCCTGGGCCAGGACTTCCCACTGTTGCAGGAGTTTGTTACATGGCATGACATTGGCAGACAGACAAAGGTTAAGCTGTCGCAGGGGCCAAGATCTACTGGAAGCCAAGGTTGTATGACTGTAAAGCCCTCTCTTGCCAGTGAGATTGAGACACATTAGTCCCCCATTTGCGAAAGAGTGTCTTTGCAGGACTTTAGGCGAGATCAACATAACGATGGCAACTTGTCTAATACTTTTTAAAATTTGGTAGTGGTAAATGGTAAGGTAAACTCTGCTTTACCACCTGAAGGTGTACCTTACTTTATGTGAAAAACAATTTGTTTTACCTTGTAACTTATTTGCAAGGTAAAAGGGTAGACCAGTTGCTGATTCCCCGAAAACACGAGCAGCTGGTATTGAGTGCAGCTCACATGCATTTATGGGGGTGGCCATTTAGGGGAGAGGAAAACTCTCAAGCGTATCCAGCTATGGTTCTCCTGGCCAGGCATTCATGCTGCAGTAAAAGAATATTGTCAGGAATGCTCAGTGTACCAAAAGAATGCACCCCAGACAGAATTTAGGGCGACCTTGGTTTTCCTGACTATAATTTCCATGCCTATTGAGCCAATTTTTATAGCTCTGATGGGGCCAGTAGAAAAATCGGATCATGGGCATCAGTATATATTGGTGACTGTGGACTACTCCACCGGGTACCCGGAGGTCATACCACTATGTAACATGAAATCTAGCACTATTGTCCAGGAGTTCTTGATGCTGTCTGCCCGTCTAGGAATACAAATAGAGGTCCTGACCGACTAAGGTACCCCTTTTGTGTCTAAATTAATGAAATACCTGTGTCGCCTGTTAAAGGTGGATAGAATTACCATTTTGGTATACCACCCACAGACAGACGGCTTGGTTGAATGCTTTAAAAGAACCCTTATGCAGATGATGAAAAGGGCAGTGTCACAGGAGAAGCGAGATTAGGACCTACTCTTACCTTAGCTAATGTAGGTAGTTTGAGAGGTACCCCAAGCCTCTTTTATTATTATTATTATTATTATTATTATTATTATTATTATCCTTTATTTATATAGAGACTGTATGGGGTTTAGACCCTTCAAACTCCTCTATGGTAGACAACGCAGAGGGATACTAGATCTATTAAAAGATGGGTGGGAGCAGCAATTGTCCCAAGGGGATGCGGTCAAGATCCTGCTGGACGGAATCCCGGCAATCGAAATACCGACGCCAGAACCCCGACCGGCACAATCCCGACATATTCTGCCTCCGTGGGTGTCCACGCCACCCATAGAGGGAGAATATAAAAGCGTGCTGAGCATAGCAAAGCACCGTGCCTGCAGCGTGGCGAGCGAAGCGAGCCCGCAAGGGGCTGCGTTCTGCTCGCCACCCCTGTCGGGATTGTGGGGTCGAAATTCTGGCGTCTGTATTTCGACCACCGGGATCCCATCCTGCGGGATTTAGTACTGATCCCGTCCCAAGAGCCTAACATCGTTCAGTTTGTGTCCCAATTGTATGGCTGTCTAAGGCAAATTGTGCCACTTCTGACCAAGCATATGGTAAGAGCTCAACAGGATCAAAAACGCAGTCATGGCGTTACTGCTGTCAACCGGACTCTCAATAGGGGCAACAAGGTACTGATACTTGTGTCTAGGGACGGCAGGAAGGTAGAAGGAAAGAGGTAAAAGTCTACCATGTGAATTTGTTGAAGCCTTGGAAAGTGCCAGTCATCCCTCTTTAGTGGCCATGAAAACCCCAGAATGTCAGGTGCCTACTGAAGTAACTTTGAGTCCTAGCCAGAAATAAGAAGTGGTAAACTTAGTAGCACAGTACCAGGTTGTGTTCTCTGCCCTCCTGGAGAAAACTCAAATCATACAGCATGTCAATGTTACTCCACTCAGGGGGGTGATAAAACAAAGGCAATATTGTATATCTGAGGCCCAACAGGCAGCAGTAAAATGGGAACTGGAAGTGATGCAGCGCTTGGGGTCATAGAGTAGTCAAACAGCGAATGGAATAATCCCATTTTTTTTAGAGTCCAAGCCTTTTGGAGCTTTTGAGATTCTCTAATGACTTCAGAAAGTTAAATAAAGTTCCTCGGTTTGATTCCTATCCTATGCCCCGGGTTGATGAACTAGTACAAAACTTAGCAATAAGCCAGTATCTAACTACGCTAGATTTACTGAAGGGGTACTGACAAATTCCTCTTATGGAAGCTGCCAAAGCAACAACAGCCTTCTCTACCACAGTGGGTTTGTTCCAGTCGCACCTTCCAAAGGTGGATGCAGTGTTACAGTCTCTACAGGCACAAGGGTTCACAGCTAACCTGGAGAAGTGTGCCATCATAACTGTGGAGGCAAAGTATCTGGGGTATATTGTATGCCAAGGGTAAGTTAAACCTCAACCCAGCAAGGTGGAAGCAGTCTTCACATGGCCTAAGCTAAAATGTATGTCGCAACTCAGGATATTCTTTGGTCTGGTGGGCTATTATCGTAGGTTCAGGGGTGGAACTTGCAGCGG
Organism: Pseudophryne corroboree; assembly: GCF_028390025.1. Lineage (NCBI taxonomy): Eukaryota > Metazoa > Chordata > Amphibia > Anura > Myobatrachidae > Pseudophryne > Pseudophryne corroboree. The sequence continues at coordinate 48,931,695 of NC_086449.1, read as the reverse complement.
TGCAACCAGTGCACTGCACCAAGGCCCCTCCATGATGAAGGAGCCCACTGTTGGAGGTACTACAATGAGTCCGACTGACTCATTACATGCCATCTGCCAGCGCGCTGCAAGCCGCCGGTTCCCCTTAACAGAATGACGCTGAGCTGGTGTGCAGAGCTGCAGTCTGGCCAGAGGGGGAGGAGGATGCAGTGGAGGAGTCTGGAGAAGGAGAAGGGGCCATCTTCCCCTCTCATTCACGGGCAGCCCAGCTATTTCTTTTTGGAGCCGGAGCATCACGTGACCATGCGTCTAAACTCTAGAGTATCTGAGGTAGTGCAGCAGCATTCCTTGTAAGGCAGTCAGGCAGCTGTGTGTTTATTTATTTTATTATACATTTTTCTAATTGTACATTTCATCCTGCAAACTCAGAATCGCGGACCTCGAAGAGGCGGAGCCTACATTGATGGGGCGGAGATTGGGAGGTGGTGGGCGGGGTTGTTACAGTAATCTGGGCTCTCTGCAAACAGTAATGGTGACTGTGCAGTGACATATAACATACAGCACAGCATAGAGTGACCCCGCTAAGGCAGCCAGGCACAGGGTCATGTGTTGTCACCCAGGGTGCATGTGCTGCTGCTGGCTGATGCATAGTGTGGATATCTGTCTCCATGGGCCTTGTGTATCCTTGTACAAAGGAATTGTCCCATCTTTATACAGTGAGAAGTCTCCTGAGTTTTTGTGGGAGTTGGATACAATTGGCCGACAGTTATCATATTGACATTCATTATGTCGACATGAAGAACTGTCAACAAACAGTCCCTTGTGATCTAGCAGTTTCGTACTTTATACCGGTGACAGCAGTGCCTTTTTCTGGATCACATTGCATTGGCGATGTCTCAGCAGTGTTCTGGTGAGTATTTTCCCCATTATCCCTAATCCCTAAACCTTTCCCTAGTAGCTAACCTTAACCTTTTCCCCTCCCCACAGCCTAATCCTAGCCACCACCCCAGTGCCCCCCCCCCCTCCCCAGCAGCCTAACCCTAAAACTTTACCGTAGTGCCTACTATATTGGCGTTACATGTAAAAGGAGCTTTACTGTGTGGCGTAATGTGTATAAGGACCATTACTGTGTGTTGTAACGTGTATAAGGAGCTCTACTGTGTTGCGTAACATGTATAAGGAGCAGTACTGGGTGGAGTAACGTGTATCAGGAGCACTACTGTGTGGTATAACGTATATTAAGAATACTACTGTGTGGCGTAACATGTATAAGAGGCACTACTGTGTGTTGTAATGTGTATAAGGAGAACTACTGTGTGGCGTAACGTGTGGAAGGAGCTCTACTATGTGGCGTAATGCGTATAAGTAGCAGTACTGTGTGGCATAACGTGTTTCAGGAGCACTACTGTGTAGCGTAACGTATATAAGGAGTACTACTGTTCAGTGTAATGTAATGTAAATCAGTGTAATTTAATCGGTGTAATGTAATAAGGTTGCATTACTGTGTGGCATCATTTGAATTGGTGGTACTATTGTGTGCCCACACCCCTTCTCAATGAGCCCATGCCCTATTTTTTGACACACATGTTTTGGATCTTGGGGGGGCTGGGGCAACGCATTTTGTTGCAGCTGGTCCCACCATGGTCTTGTTCCGCCACTGCGTAGGTTCAAACGCAAATTTGCCACAGGGCAGCATCATTCACTGAATGTCTGAGGAAACAGTCCCCAGACAAGATCTAATCACAGATGTGCTAAATGTAGCCCATCTACAATCATGTACTGACATGCGGGTGGTCGCCCAGCACAGGGCTAGTCCGCCCCGCATGACTGGCCCTAGCCCCCCCCCCACCTCGCACAGGTACAAAACCATTGCACGGTGTCGATGATTTTGTAATCCCCGCCAGCAAAGCTCCTGCACGCTGGCAGTCCGCTACTCACCACATCCTGGGTTGCAGAGGCTGTGTGTAACACCATGCAGCTGCCTCGGGCCACCCCCCAACGGTCCACACAGGCCTATGTTGTCTGGACCGTGGTTCTAAAGCCGGTGGCATGCCCCTTCCCACCACGTGACCGCCTCTGCCTGTCAATCAGGCAGATGCGATGGAAGCCCTGCCACTGCAGTGATGCAGTCTGAATTTCCCCCTAGGCCCGCAGAGACTACATTGCAGAATTTAAGAAAATCTTTATGCGCAGAGCCTGTTTTGCAGGCTCCTGATTTCAGGGGTCAAATTTGTGGCCCAAGACTGGTTAACCCTTGTAAAACTACAGCTACTTATTCAATATGGCAAAATATACTGTGTGTGCCCACTTTGCCAGTGTATTTCATGCCCAAAACAGCATTGGGCCCAAACAAAATACAAGTGGGTGATATGTCCGTGAACACCCTCTGTTGATTTCAGGTGTCAAATTTGTGGCCCAAGACTAGTTAACCCTTGCAAAACAAATTTTTTTGAATAAGAAGCTGGAGCTCGAATAAGAAGCTAACTTCAGCATCGTGGGCACGCCTGCGTTTTCTCACACACACCCAGAAAATGGCAGGTTTCCACCCAGAAATGCCGGCTTCCTGTCAGTCAAACAGCGTCTGCATGTGATCATGATATGTACGCATTTACTGTCACTATTATTACTCGCACGTGCGCAATGCAAACACTGCTCATGTGCAGCCGCTCCATAATAAGCCGGATTGTGATTTGATAATTTTGCAATCCTTATTGAATAAGGTCCTTGGATGGAAGGTGGGCGAGCGGGGGATGGGGGATGGGGATGACCCTGCTGTGTAATACACAGCGCTCATTATATTTATACATGTAGCATCATATACTAGCATATATATTGTGTATATTATATATACAGATGTAGCCATGATCATCGTTGTGTATCGCGGCAGTGATGTTGTGACAAGTGTGCCCACTGCGTACGCATGTACACACCATGTTACCCTATGGAGCTAACACCCGCTGCAATCAGTATCACAGCGGCGCGGTCACACTATGCAGCAATGCGTGCGCATGTGTGAATGCATCACGGTATAGATGAGTGTGGCTACATCTGTAGTATAGGTGTATATAGGGAGAGAAAGCTATATCTGTATCCTATCATGTGTATAACCTAGGACAGTATCCCTGCTGTATAATAACACTGCACATTATACATATACAGTATATATAGAGAGAGATGTTATTGGTATATAGTCCCTAGTGTATCATGTGTATAACCTAGGGCAGAGTCCCTGCTGTATAATAACACTGCACATTATACATATACAGTATATATAGAGAGATGTTATTGGTGTATAGTCCCTAGTGTATCATGTGTATAACCTAGGACAGTGTCCCTGCTGTATAATAACACTGCACATTATACACATACAGTATATATAGAGATAGATGTTATTGGTATATAGTCCCTAGTGTATCATGTGTATAACCTAGTACATAGTCCCTCCTGTATAATAACACTGCACATTATACATATACAGTATATATAGATAGAGAGAGATTATTGGTATGTAGTCCCTAGTGTATCATGTGTATAACCTAGGACAGTCCCTGCTGTATAATAACACCGCACATTATACATATACAGTATATATAGAGATAGATGTTATTGGTATATAGTCCCTAGTGTATCATGTGTATAACCTAGGGCAGAGTCCCTGCTGTATAATAACACCGCACATTATACATATACAGTATATATATATATAGATAGATGTTATTGGTATATAGTCCCTAGTGTATCATGTGTATAACCTAGGACAGAGTCCCTGCTGTATAATAACACTGCACATTATACATATACAGTATATATAGAGATAGATGTTATTGGTATATAGTCCCTTGCGTATCATGTGTAAAACCTAGGGCAGAGTCCCTGCTGTATAATAACACTGCACATTATACATATACAGTATATATAGAGATTAGAGATGTGCACCCATAATTTTTAGGGATTTGTGTTTTGGTTTTGGATTCGGTTCCGCGTCCGTGTTTTGGATTCGGACGCGTTTTCGCAAAACCTCCCTGAAAAGGTATTGTCTGATTCGGGTGTGTTTTGGATTCGGGTATTTAAAAAAAAAAAACAGCTTAAATCATTGAATTTGGGGGTCATTTTGATCCTATAGTATTATTAACCTCAATAACTATAATTTCCACTCATTTCCAGTCTATTCTGAACACCTCACAATATTATTTTTAGTCCTTAAATTTGCACCGAGGTCGCTGGATGACTAAGCTAAGCGACCCAAGTGGCCAGCACAAACACCTGGCCCATCTAGGAGTGGCACTGCAGTGTCAGACAGGATGGCACTTAAACAAATAGTCCCCAAACAGCACATGATGCAAAGAAAAGAGAGAAAGAGGTGCACTGTGGTCGCTGGATGGCTAAGCAACACAAACGCCTCAATATCACAGGAATTATTCGTTCTAATCAATGCTATTATTGGTCTAAATCACTGGAAAAAAATTACAAAATCACTGGAATTATTTGGCAAGATCACTGTGTAATTAATAATTATAAATCACTGATATTAATTGGTAAAATCTCGCTATCGCCTGCCTAGTGAAGTGGAATCTAGATGGTATTTTGTACTGGGGACACAATAACTTCATCAATTGTCTAAATCCCACTGCACTAATGGCAGAAAACGGGCGCACGTCTAACAGCGCACTGATTATACTGATCACTGATGATACTACGGAGAATTGACACTGAGCAGTGAGAACAGCACTGGACTATTGTACTGTAGTATACTGGTCACTACAATGCAGCACTGACTCTGAGCACAGATATTAAGCACTAGAAGTGACACAGAGCTACAAGATACAGCAATGTCCTACTGTACTACTATATACTGGTGTTCACCACAATGCTGCACTGTACTACTATATACTGGTCACAACAATGCAGCAGATATTAAGCACTGATTTGAGTCTGACACGGAACTGCAAGATACAGCAATGGCCTACTGTACTGTACTACTTTAATATACTGGTGGTCACCACAATGCAGCACACTGAGCACAGATATTACCAGGTGTATCTCACACATCGCTCAGTACAGATTACAGGATGTATTATACCAGGTGTATAAGACATGTCGCACAGTACAGTATACAGGGTGTATAATTAATTACCAGGTGTATCACACACATCGCACAGTACAGTATATAGGGTGTATAATCCCCAGGTGTATCTCGCACATCGCACAGTACAGTATATAGGGTGTATAATCACCAGGTGCATCTCACACATCGCTCAGTACAGATTATAGGATGTATAAAATCACCAGGTGTATAACACTTGTCGCACAGTACAGTATACATACTGGTCACAACAATACAGCAGATATTGAGCACTGATCAGGATACTATAAGTGACACAGAGCTTCAAGATACAGCAATGGCCTACTGTACTGTACTATATGTATACTGCTGGTCACCAAAATGCTGCATTGTGCTGCTATATACTGCTCACAACAATGCAGCACAGATATGGATAGTATACTTGACACAGCTGCAAGATACAGCAATGGCCTACTGTACTGTACTAATGTATATGTATACTGTTGGTCACCAAAATGCTGCACTGTCCTACTATATACTGCTCACAATAATGCAGCACAGATATGGATAGTATACTTGACAAAGAGCTGCAAGATACAGCAATGGCCTACTGTACTGTACAACTATAATTATGTACTATTTGCAGCACACGGAGCACAGATATGGAGCTTTTTCAGGAAGAGAACATAGATATTTGCAGCACACTGAGCACAGATATTTGCAGAACACTGAGCAGATACGGAGCTTTTCAGGGAGAGAACGCAGCCACGTCCTCTCCGTTCAATCTCCAATGCACGAGTGAAAATGGCGACGCGTGGCTCTTTACATAGAATAAGAATCTCGCGAGAATCCGACAGTGTGATGTTGACGTTCGGGTTAACCGAGTAAGGCGGGAAGATCCGAGGCTGCCTCGGACCCGTGTAAAATAGGTGAAGTTTGGGGGGGTTCGGATCTAAACGAATCGAACCTGCTCATCTCTAATAGGGATAGATGTTATTGGTATATAGCCCCCAGTGTATCATGTGTATAGCCTAGGACATAGTCCCTGCTGTATAATAACACTGCAATTATACATATACAGTATATATAGATATAGATGTTATTGGTATGTAGTCCCTAGTGTATCATGTGTATAACCTAGGACAGAGTCCCTGCTGTATAATAACACTGCACATTATACATATACAGTATATATAGAGATAGATGTTATTGGTATATAGTCCCTAGTGTATCATGTATATAACCTAGGACAGAGTCCCTGCTGTATAATAACACTGCACATTATACATATACAGTATATATATATATAGATAGATGTTATTGGTATATAGTCCCTAGTGTATCATGTGTATAACCTAGGACAGTGTCACTGCTGTATAATAACACTGCACATTATACATATACAGTGTATGTGTGTATAGATAGATAGAGAGATATATATATATATATATATATATATATCTCTCTAATACCATTGCACATTATACATATACAGTGTGTATGTATGTGTGTGTATATGTGTAATATATATATATATATATAGATAGATAGATAGATAGATATTATTGGTATATAGTCCCTAGCGTATTATGTATATAACCTAGGACAGCGTCCCTGCTGTATAATAACACTGCACATTATACATATACATTATATATAGAGATAGATGTTATTGGTATATAGTCCCTAGTGTATCATGTATATAACCTAGGACAGCGTCCCTGCTGTATAATAACACTGCATGTAATACATATACAGTATATACACAGATGTTATTGGTATTAGTCCCTAGCACAGGCCTGGCCAACCTGTGGCTCTCCAGATGTTGTGAAACTACACATCCCAGCATGCCCTTGTACTGTTCTAGCATTCCTTAATAGCAAAACTGTGGCAAAGCATGATGGTACTTGTAGTGTTACAACAGCTGGAGAGCCACAGGTTGGCCAGGCCTGCCCTAGCATATCATGTGTATAACCTAGAGCAATGTCCCTTCTGTATAATAACACTGCACACATTATACATATACAGTGTATATATAGAGATTATTATTATTATTATCATCATCCTCTATATGGCGCTAGTAGGGTTCTGCAGCACCCAATTACAGAGCACATATGCACTCTGATCAATACAGGAAAACAGTGACTTACAATTGAATACAATACAGATTATGTGCACTGCAAAGGGGGAGTGGGGGGAAGGGGCAGATATAACATGTGCAGAGAGAGTTAGATTTGGGTGGGTTATTGTGTTTCTGTGCAGGGTAAATACTGGCTGCTTTACTTTTACACTGCAATTTAGATTTCAGTTTGAATACACCCCACCCAAATATAACTCTCTCTGCACATGTTACATCTCCCCCCCCCCCCCCCTGCAGTGCACATGGTTTTGTGCCGCCGTTTATAGATTCCCCAAATAACATAATAAAACCTGCTTAAATCTGCTTATAACAATAAATCAACTATTCATTACCTACAACTTTGCAATCATGGTATTAATTTGTGGTAATCAGCAGGTGCAATACACCTTGCTGGTAAGTGTAGTTCCACAATTCATTACCTGTAGGTTAGAGAACAATGAGATTTTGAAGTTACTGCATTGTCCTTTGCATATGATCATAAAATGATCCAGGATAAGTCACAGACGACATCCTTAGAAACATTCATCCACTGAACTTTCATCCCAATCTCTTCAGCCAAGGCTTATTCAGATAGATGTTATTGGTATATAGGGGGTCATTCAGACCCAATCGCTGCATTTTTTTGCAACTGTGCGATCGGGTCTGTACTGCGCAGGCGTGTGACCCGCAATGCGCAGGCGTGTGACCCGCAATGCGCAGGCGTGTGACACGCAATGCGCAGGCGTGTCAGCCCCTGGCGACGAAACAAACGAAGAAAGCGATCGCAATAAGATTGACAGGAAAAAGGCGTTTGTGGGCGGCAACTCACCATTTTCTGGGAGTGTCTGGAAAAACGCAGGCGTGCCCGGCCATTTCCAGGGGGGGCTCCAGACGTCCGTAACATCCCGGATCGTCGCAGCGGCTGAGTAAGTTCTGGGCTGTACAGAAACGTTTGTGCAGCTCTCTGCACAGCTGATTGCACCACTGCACAGCGTTTACCCCCTCCCTTGTAGGCGGCGATTACCTGGTCGCAGCAGTGACGAAAATAGCCTAGTGTATCATGTGTATAACCAAGAGTAACGTCCCTTCTGTATAATACTGCACATTATACATATACAGTATATATAGAGAGAGATGTTATTGGTATAGAGTCCCTAGTGTATCATGTGTATAACCTAGGAGAGCATCCCTGCTGTATAATAACACTGCACATTATACATATACAGTATATATAGAGATAGATGTTATTGGTATATAGTCCCTAGTGTATCATGTGTATAACCAAGAGTAACGTCCCCTCTGTATAATACTGCACATTATACATATACAGTATATATAGAGATAGATGTTATTGGTATATAGGCCCTCATTCTGAGTTGATCGCAGCAGCAAGAAAGTTAGCAATTGGGCAAAACCATGTGCACTGCAGGGGAAGCAGATATATCATGTGCAGAGAGAGTTAGATTTGGGGGGGTTATTTTGTTTCTGTGCAGGGTAAATACTGGCTGCTTTATTTTTACACTGCAAATTAGATTGCAGATTGAACACACCCCACCCAAATCTAACTCTCTCTACACATGTTATATCTACCCCTCCTGCAGTGCACATGGTTTTGCCCAATTGCTAACTTTCTTGCTGCTGCGATCAACTCAGAATGAGGGCCATAGTCCCCAGTGTATCATGTGTATAACCTAGGACAGTGTCCCTGCTGTTTAATAACACTGCACATTATACATATACACTATATATAGAGATAGATGTTATTGGTATATAGTCCCCAGTGTATCATGTGTATAACCTAGGCCAGTATTCCTGCTGTATAATAACACTGCACATTATACATATACAGTATATATAGAGATAGATGTTATTGGTATATAGTCCCTAGTGTATCATGTGTATAACCTAGGACAGAGTCCCTGCTATATAATAACACTGCACATTATACATATACAGTATATATAGAGCAGACTTGCCTACCCTCCCGCATTTAGCGGGAGGCTCCCGTATTTCCCCTGAGTCCCCCGCTGCCCCGCACACTGAACGGCAGCTCCCGGATTCCCAATGACTGCCCCCACTCCCCCTTCCAAGAATACGGACTGCACATCACATGCGCAAATTTGGAATTAACGGGGACGGAGCCTGCAGCGGAGGCTGGTGGGACTGTGGGATCGAATGCTGCATGTGTCTCGGCCCCCGGCAGTCACTCACCAGTCACCTCAGCATGCATTACTACAGGCCACCAGCAGCCGACACCTGTCAGACCCCTGTAGTTTGGAGGAATCTGTGCAAGCTCCTCCAGTCCAGTGCAGTGCGAGTCACCAGTCCTTGGCATCTACTCTGAGCTGCCAGCACTACAGGGACACGCAGCACAACCACAGCGGACCACGGAAGACCCGCAAATCACGGCATTTTGGGGGCGGAGCCTAATAGAGGGGTGCCTTGTCCTGGACCCCTGGTAATCCTCTGCCTGGTGAGTGGGGAGGGGAGGTGTGTGTATGTTTGTATGTATGTATGTATGCTGTATATGTATGTGTATGCATGCATGTACTATATATATATATATATATATATATATATATATATATATATATATATATACACTATATATATATATATATATATATATATATATATACTATGTACTATATATCTACAGTATGTTGTCCTTGAAACTTTTATTGATACTTTTTTAATCACTAATTGTTTTATTTACTTTTATCATTTTTAAGGAGTTGATTATGTAAAGGGGGCTACACACTAGGCTATTTCAGCCTAAAAAAATAAACGATAACGACATAAATGTCGTTATTGTTTATTTTTAGGCTGAAATTGTCCAGTGTGTATGGAGGTGATATTGGTGACAGATGAACGAGGCGCGCTCCCGCACGCCGTTCAGCGATCACCAATATTGAGCTGACATATAGCTCAACTCGCCAATGTCGGGCTGGGCTGCATGTCAGCAATGCCGGCGGTGACGTTACTGACCGTCATCATTGAACGATAATGCTCAGTGTGTACGTGCTATATCGTTAAACGCTGTATCGTTCATCAATATAGTCGTCCATCGCAAGGCAATTCCGGATCGCCTTGCTAGTGTGTACCCTGCTTTGTTCTCCTGGTTTCTTCTAATGTGGCAGAATCTAATTATTATTTTTTTTACAAAAAATGCCACTTTACAGTAAATAGCACTGGTAGGAATATGCTGGCTTGGGTTGGGTACGGGATCCAGCCAGGGTGCAAACGATCAAAATACCATCAGCGGCATCCCTGGTGTTTTGGTAAATTCAGTAACCCTGACCCTTAATCCTAACCCACCCTTCCCGTTGCCTAATCCTAACCCTTCCGCTAGTGCCGATCCCTAACCCTCCCCTCCTGCAACCTAACACTAACCTCCCCTCCTGCAGCCTAACCCTCCACATCCCGCAGCCTAACCCTCCCCCTAGTGCCTAACCCTCCCCTCCCACAGTATAATACTAACCGGCACTGGATGTCTGCCTTCATTGGGGTAGAAAATGTAATTGCCAGTAGGGTAGACCAGGGAAATTACTGAGCCCTTTCATCTAATATGTATTTCTCCATAAATTTCCTATAATGATACACAAATTGCCAATCAGTGCTGATAACCTTTAATCTCTCTGTGTACAGAACTATGTTTCACATGGCGCTGCAGGGCACGCCCTGTCGGTGGAGCGAGCACACCCATTGGTAAGGAAATACACACCCCTTTAGTGGAGCACAAAATGCCCTTTCATTCATTGCACCGCACAATCTCCCTGAAATTATTTTTAAAAAGTAGGCAAGTATGATATAGAGATAGATGTTATTGGTATATAGTCCCTAGTGTATCATGTGTATAACCTAGGACAGCGTCCCTGCTATATAATAACACTGCACATTATACATATACAGTATATATAGAGATAGATATTATTGTTATATAGTCCCTAGTGTATCATGTATATAACCTAGGACAGCGTCCCTGCTGTATAATAACACTGCACATTATACATATACAGTATATATAGAGATAGATGTTATTGGTATATAGTCACTAGTGTATCATGTGTATAACCTAGGACAGCGTCCCTGCTGTATAATAACACTGCACATTATACATATACAGTATATATAGAGATAGATATTATTGGTATATAGTCCCTAGTGTATCATGTGTATAACCTAGGACAGAGTCCCTGCTCTATAATAACACTGCACATTATACATATACAGTATATATATAGATAGATGTTATTGGTATATAGTCCCTAGTGTATCATGTATATAACCTAGGACAGAGTCCCTGCTGTATAATAACACTGCACATTATACATATACAGTATATATATATATATAGATAGATGTTATTGGTATATAGTCCCTAGTGTATCATGTGTATAACCTAGGACAGCGTCCCTGCTATATAATAACACTGCACATTATACATATACAGTATATATAGAGATAGATGTTATTGGTATATAGTCCCTAGTGTATCATGTGTATAACCTAGGACAGAGTCCCTGCTATATAATAACACTGCACATTATACATATACAGTATATATAGAGATAGATGTTATTGGTATATAGTCCCTAGTGTATCATGTGTATAACCTAGGACAGCGTCCCTGCTATATAATAACACTGCACATTATACATATACAGTATATATAGAGATAGATATTATTGTTATATAGTCCCTAGTGTATCATGTATATAACCTAGGACAGAGTCCCTGCTGTATAATAACACTGCACATTATACATATACAGTATATATAGAGAGAGATGTTATTGGTATATAGTCCCCAGCGTATCATGTGTATAACCTAGGACAATATCCCTGCTGTATAATAACACTGCACATTATACATGTACAGTATATATAGAGAGATAGATGTTATTGGTATATAGTCCCTAGTGTA